>NW_015551070.1:137144-156366 GCF_001515605.1 Sinocyclocheilus anshuiensis | reverse complement strand
GGTGAGGAGGAGAGTTTGAGTGGCTAAAGACTCTCCAAGGACCACAGCTGGAGAACTGCAGAAAATAGTTGAGTCTCAGGGTCAGAAAACCTTTAAAAAAAAAGAAAAAATCAAACAGCACCTACACCACATGTTGTTTGGGAGTGTTTCAAGAAACAAAAATCAAGAAAAGAAAATGCTCTCACACTGGGCACAAAACCAAGCTTCTGCTATGGCCATTCCAGTCCTCTGACCTGAACCCTGTAGAAAATGAGTGTGGTGAACTGAAGAGGAGAAGCACCATCATGGAGCTGGGAATCTGAAGGGTCTGGAGAGATTCTGGATGAAGGAATTGTCTCTGATCTCTTGTCAGGTGCTCTCTAACCTCATCAGGCATTATAGGAGAAAACTCAGAGCTGTTATTATGCCAAATGGAGGTTTCAAAAAGCATTGAATAAAAGGGTGTCGTTAATTGTGTCAAATGTGTATTAGAGAAAAACATTTATGTCATAATGATATTTCCCCCCATTTTAAATTCTTATTCTCCAATGAAAGGTTAGATTTATGTGAATTTTTTAAATAAAAGATCATAATGATTAACAATGCAGATTTATTTTCACAGCCTTCTTTGATCATATTTACCAAGGGTGCCAATAATTCTGACCACGACTGTATTAATAGTAATCAAAAGTAATAAATGGGACTGACATTCCTTTAAGCGACACATAAATCCCAGTAGTTTTGAGCAGAAAAGTTGCTGTTATTTATTGGCCCTTTAAATTCTGTGGGGACATTTAATCATTATGTAAATTTACATAATGTACAATTGTGTACATAATGTAAATGTACAATTTACATTATGTGTGTAAATTGGGCTCATTTTTCAAGAAATAATTAAAACGTAGGGAACAAAAACCCAAATATCACAAGTCCAGGCATTTAAAATGTCTTGAAATTACTCAAGCATAGAATGTTTCAATTAGGAAACCTAAATCATATTAGCAACTTCTATATTGGACATTTCCAATGTGTAATCCACGGCTAAATCAAAGATGATCTTTCAGAAAGGCATCTTTGAGTTAGATTGGCCTCGTGACTCTTAGTGAGTTTTTTGCATCCCGTCATACAAATATAGCACTACATAAATGGCAGATGACATTGTTACTGCACAATGAAATCATTCAGTGTTACGAAGAGAAATTCTGCAGCTTCAGATATATTCGGAGCACTTTTACTATTTGAGAGTTTAAAGGAAACATGTTTAAACTATGCAATTATGGTATTAATCAACCTTTAAGTGAACTATTATATAAATTGCAAGGAGATTTTTAACGTTTCAAAGAAAAGCCTGGAAAAGTATAGCAGTCAACTAACCTCATGAAAAAATATATTCTGATAATGACACCTAATTATTACACCATTACATTTCTTCATCACTGCCACTATTCAGCCATCTGCTCTTTTGTTTTCCCTTAAATGCTTGTGTGATGGCAAGCAGCATTGTACATTGATTACTTGCTGTGAAAACGCTAATGATCACCATTTATACATATCAAAGATAACTCTGGCACGTTCACTCTTCACTGTATACATTTTTAATCTTTCTACTTCAAAATGTCATATTCAATGCGTTACTTACCAATTCTTTGTAATTACTTATTAAATTCACTAGAAATTTCTGAATTTGAAATTGTTTTCACAACAAATCTATTTTCAATGTAAAATAAAAAAAGAAATTAAATAGATTCCATATAAAATTTATTATGTCCTTTCTTACATTTACATTTGAAACATCTTAGGGGACAGAAAATTATTTAAAGAATTATTCAACCCATTTCTTAAGACCAAATAAAAGCTTAATTTTTGCATAAAATGTGAGCAATGCATTCTCGATAAGGCTCTAAAACTAACTAAACAATACTAATCTTTCCTCCCTTGAACAAATGTTTTTTGAGAGGCTTAATTCGCTCTTGGATATAAAGAGCAGACTCAGCAGCTGAAACCACTGTGAACTGGATTTATAAGACTAATGGAGAGAGCCATTTAAAATTAAATACACCTTGCACCAAAGTAGTTGGTGCACTGTTAAGAGATTACTATAGACAAATCTTACACCCACCATAAACAATCTTTAAAATTCAATGTAATCCTCTACAAGACATTTATTAGGGTGGCTTTGCAGTACAACAGGTTTAAATTCACACTTTTGAGTCAAAGAAAACAGATTTAAGAGGATGATAAAAAAAAGAAAAGAAAAGGATGATATACCATATTACTAATGTTTCATAATTCAATTCACAGCTACAAAAAAGTAGGGGCAGGGGAGCATTTGACCCTGCAGCTGTGGACAAAGGAAGCGTCTCACTCCTTCCTGCGTTTCTTCTCATGGTCGTAGTCCTTGGAGCGCCCACTAGTGGACGCCCTTTTGGAGCCTCCGTGCTGTTTGGCTTCTTCCAAGAACTTGTCCAAACCGAAAGGATCCTCCTCAAACTGCACAGGCCCGTCCCGGCGGGGGCCGTGATCAGCACCTGAGAACTCCCGATCAGGAACAAACCTAGAGAAGGACGGGACATGGTTAAATTGTGTGCACCAGAAGTTACAGTAATACAATAAACAAACATGACAAATAGGGCCTTTCTAAGAAAACTTGTTAGTTTTTAGTAATGATCACCTTTGCTTCTTACCTAGAATCTTACTCAAATCTTCATTCATTTCTTTAAAAAAAAATTTGATCTGATGCTTTGTTTTTTAATGCATGCAAATATTCAGTCCAGGTGTCTCCATACCTGTTGCTCTGCATGAGTGTGTCCAGGTTGTCTCCATACATGTCCTTATCTGCATTCTTACTGGGCCTGTAAATATTCTGTGCCATGTCTCTGCCACCTCTAAAGGGCTGATCATATACATTATACATCTCATCCTCTCCACCAGCAAAACCACTGTCCATCCCCTGAAAAACACAAGCAAAGAATGAGTTTCATGCCTATAGAAAACAATGCAAACTTACAGCTATAAAGTATGCATCTAACCGACATTTTATGATTACTGTACTTGGATTTTTAACATTTTAATGTCAAAATATTTCAAACAACTCAAAAAATGTATATGCACTGACTTAATTTCCCAGTCTAAAAATCATGTTTTGATTGTCGTTTGACCACGATTTGATTTTTATTCCCATTTAGACCATTAATTGGCATAAGACATGCATTGGCAAGTACTTCAGATTGAAACCAAATTGTAATATTTTGTGGTGAATGATGTAGAGTAGGACTTCTCTAGGAATTCAATATTTGATTAGATGATATGAAATGACTTTGATATTAACACACTTCACGCTCATAAGTTCTTAGACTGATCAACAGAAAAGTTAAGGGCAGATAAAATACTTAAAATTTTGATGAAAGTTTATAGATTCTGTCTTTGTCTTAAACGCAGATAAATATCAACATTATTACCATTAAAAGTTTAGTTTTATTTTGTGTGTTTAATTGCACACCTAACTAATCTAAACAAAAAGGCAAAAGCACTTTCCCATCTTAGGGATCTCTTTACTGACCTAAAATCAGTAATCTGAGATCAGCAAAGCCCAAGGGTTGATTACCTTGTTTTGATTGAAGAGTCTCTGGTCATACTGAGCCTCACTGGAGGTACGGGGGTTCGGCTGGCCCAGGGCAATGAGCTCACTGATGTCCCTGTCCTGATCTCTTTGTAGTTTCGACCTGAACAGACCAAAATCACACTGACATCAGTTAAACTCACATTAACACCTCATACATACAGCCAGATTTATCACACTACATTACACAAGTCTCAAACTGGGAGTTTGGGGAATTGTCACACGAACATCTTTTGAGGAAAAAACATGAATAATTAAAGCTATTACAACTACAGATTAAATGCATTTTAAGTATGACAAGCTTGGCCTGAACAGTCAGTTTGTTTCACTAAAAGGTGCCTGATGTAAAATTTAACACATACGGAACTCGTGTGAGATCAGAGGACAGAAAATAACGCTAAATCATGTAGGTTAAAGTGGAATGTGTGCACCAGTTCTACTGGAACATGAATGATTCAGGGCAAAAGTGTAAAAAAATGCATGCACCTCTTATCAGGGGCGGCTCTGGAGATGTTCCTGTCGTGCTGCCTTTCTTTCCTCCTCTCGTGACGGATCTCTTCACGCTCCCTGACTTCTGTGTCCTCACCACCTGAGAGAAAATCAAAGACACAGATGGTGATCTCGCCAACAGATCTGACAGCACACTTATGACCGGACATGAGGGTCAGTCAAAACCAGGGTCAAGACCAAATTCTTTTACTTTTTCATTAGAAAATCTATTAATAACATATTCAATATAAAATGTTAAGAATGCTAAATGATCAAATGCAGGCAGCAATAACTATTTCATTGATTGTTATACATAAATATCTAATGTTTCAGAAAATATCCCATACATCGTGTTAGACAAGATACTGAACCATTCATTTTAAATGCATTATGCTACTTAAACTTTAAAATCAAATTTAAATAACTCTGAATCCAGTTTGATACCAAGTTGCCTAAGGATTCAATTAAAATTTAAAAAGCATTCCCAATTCTCACTGTAGACATTCAGTGATGGTGTATGTTTTTCTACCTTTGTCACCGTGGGCTTTGATACCAGCTCTCCTGTCCCTGGCCATTTTAGCCAATTCTCTCAGCTTCTCCTCTTTCTTTTCTTTCTCCTTCTGGGCCATCTTCTTTTCTACTTGAGCTCTCATCTCCACAGCCTCTCTGGCCTGTACACATCACACAACCAAAAACATCAGTAGTATCAGTCTTGTACACACATCAGTAAAAACAAAACAGAGTTAAACAAATACTGGCTAGCCCACGAAATAACTTTTTCATTTATTTTCTTATTCATTGGGAACTGTTTACATTGTAAAAAGTGAGCATTTCCACCAGGAAGAAGCTAGAACAGTAAATGATTTAGTCTCCAAATTTATCACAGAGAAGCCATATGACTATACTTCTACAGATGTCACCCTGCGATAGAGTTACCCCCATATAGTGCTGCAGACATCATTTTGGTCTGAGAAACTGTTCTGTAATGTTGACAGAGTCCTGAAGATTTCTTAACTTTCTAAAAGTCAGCAAACTTAGCAACGTGGGATTCAGAGTGTTAAGGGAAGGTGTTATACCTTTCTGTCTGCAATGTACAAAGCCTCAGCCAGCTTGGCAAAGTTCTCATTGATGTGGACAGTTTGAAGTCCTCGTCCGTCAGCAGCCAAACGCTTGTCCAGCGGAATGGTATAACCCTGAGAAGCAACACCGTTGTATTCACTGTCAATATTTTTTAACCAACAATAAAAAGATGAATAATTGATGGAGGCTCAGTGATACCTTTGCGTTCTTCCAGTTGGATATACAAGGTGGAATCTTCCACTCCTGCTGTTCTTTCACAGTCATCTAAAAAACAAAAAAATAAGAGGAAAAAACAGACACTTTGAGGTTAGTTAAGATGTTCTCATAAATATTTCCTCCAGACAGGTTTCTGTGGATTCTGAGTGTAAACAAAGCTGATGACTATCGATGCTGGGATCAATAGTTGGCGGAAGCCAAACTCCTACCTTTCTGCTTGGAGAGTGCATGACTGGAGCAGGAGGGGATGGAGGTCCTCGAGGAATTTTCTTATTGATTCTGTTAGAAAACACAAACATTGAGTTTCCTACACGGATCACACTCACTCTCACTCTCTTAAAACTAAGATTAAGGCGACATACTTGAACCGCGGGGGTTCCATTGGATCCTTCTGCATTTCCACCATTCGGATGACTCTCTGTTTTGCTCCGGAGTTAAATGCAAGTCCTTGCTGTGAAGGCGTGTACCTTTAAAAAAAAAAAAATATATATATATATATATATGAACACTTACAAACATTCTGTGAACTTGTCAACAACATCTTGCAATGCAAAGACAACTGCATCTATACCTACCTTATAAAGAATGATTTAGACAACTTTGTTTGCACTGAATAATTAACGCATAAGCTCCACTTTTCTTTTCTTTTTTTAAATCAAGGGACCAGTTTAAATAATTTGCTGTGGTAATCAACATCATACTGTAAATATAGTTTATTGATCCAAACACATTTATTTATACTCCAAATGCAGTGGACCTGCTCTTACCTGATATATTGAGCTGGGGCCTGTTTGTCTGCAGCACGTACCGGCATGGCGGCTGCAATTTTCTGTGAGACCTGTTTCTCCAGAGCTGATCTGGTCTTTTCTGTAAGCTACAGCAAGAGGAAAAAAGGACAGTTGTATCATGCTGGATTGACTTCATAAGTATGAGAAATTCATACTTTGCTCGATTAAAATCAATTTAAAGCAACAACAATAGTACCAATAATGTTTATGCTGTTTAACAACAGTCAAGAAAATCCCACTGTATTAAAGTTAGTGATTTCAGACCAGGATTTGTCAGACACTGCTGTGTAAATGAAGCCTAACAGATCTGCTTCTGTTTACTATGTCATTAATCAAACAACAATATTGAGAGAAAACTATTTTAAATTTACTTTTTGTTCTTTGGTGACCTCACCTCTTGTACAGCCTCTTCATCGGGTTTCTGCAGCTCAGGATCATCTTCGTTCAGCACTTCCTTAGGAAGCATGTCTGTGTATTTACTGAATACGACCTGTTAAAAAAAAAAAAAAAAGTATGACATCACAACCTCTTCAGCTTTGAACCACTGAAAATATGAACAATTTAACAACACAAGAAGATGAGGCACCTTGTCTTTGCTTTGACCTTGCCTAGCAATGGCATCATATTTGATCTTGCCCTCTGCATCCACCTGCACTGCCAGAGCGTTGGAGGTCTTTTTCTTCCTACCCATTTCTAGAGGAAACTGGGCCACGTGGATCTCTGGAAAAGCTCCTCCATCTCCAAAGTCCTTTAAAACAATATCAAACATAAGATTAGCAAAGCAATTTACAGTATGATTTCAGCAGAATAGGACACATAACACCTGCCACCAGCCAAATCCAGGTGCTTTTTTCACAGCAGCAGATAATTTTGCCTCATCTACCTACCACTATGGTGGGTGGCCTTTGACATAAAATACTGCTGTTGCTATTAGTTTCTAATATTTAAATATTAGCAGGACAGGAAATTTAACACAACAACTAAAAGCCATGAACAGTGTGAATGCAAAGAGAACACTCTTTTTTCCATTCAGTTTTGTCAAAGTTTAGTTTTCAAACAACACTCACATTTAAAATGTATATATTAGGGACAATCCTTAGTGAGGTCAGGTGTGCATTTGAATGCACAACGCAGAGGCAAAGAACCACCGGATGCAATACTAGTCACTTTTTTTAGTTGGTTAGATATAGAAATTTGCATGCCTTAAAGGGGTCATTGGATGCCCATTTTCCACAAGTTGATATGATTCATTAGGGTCTTAATGAAAAGTCTGTAACATTGTTTGGTTAAAATTTCTCAATAGTAGTGTAAAACATCACCCTTTTTACCTTGTCAAAAACAGCTCTTTTCAGAGCAAGCCATTTCCTTGCATTTGGCTTTAAAGAAAGTTTTCAAATTACTTTACAAGTTACTTAATGAAGAAATATGAATTGTACCTCACCTTCAGCATTATAATTATTTTACCCGCGCCGGACAGAGACTAAGACGGTGCCGCTGCATGTCATGCCAAACCCCTGACGGCAAGTGTGTCATCAACTTTAGATCGGTTTATGAGATCGGTGAAATCTTTTTAGAGACCGCCGATCAAACATCCCAAAGCGATTATCGGCCGATAGTGATCGGTAGCTGATCAATCGGAGCACCCCAATTAAAAAAAAAACATTGGGTGGATCTTTATCATAATAGGGTGGTTGTGCACACACTACTTTTTGTTTTATATATATATATATATATATATATATGACAAATTAAGAGCTGATTTAACATTGCTTTATATTCGGAAATGTAAAATAAATATTTAATGAAATGAATATAAAACATCAATTTGTAAAAGCACCAGCGTGCAGGCATTTTTAGTGTTTTATACATAAGATACAGTATTAACGTCAGAGCTTATCGATTCTCCGGTCTTTCATAATTTAACCCCGGGACCGATTAAATACCGGGTTTCGGTACCCATCCCTAGCCAACACACATTTCAGTTCAAACAACTTGTAAAAGTGCATGTCTCATCCGATGACCCCTTTAACTCATACACATAGATGAAGACATCACATAAATGTAGAATGTGATTAACTGACTGGAACTACCTGTGCATCAAAAGTTTGAATGCACATCTTCTTGCATAGCATGTATATCTAACATATATTTATATCAGTGCTGGGCAATGATTAATCGCGATTAATCACATCCAAAATAAAAGTTTTTGTGTACATAATATGTGTGTGTACTGTGTATATTTATTATGTATATATAAATACACACACATGCATGTATATATTTAAGAAAAATAAGTTATGTTTAGATATTAAATATATTTATATATAAACTTTTTATATATAATATAAATATATACATGTAAATATTTTCAAAATATATAAACTGTATGTGTGTGCCTTTATATATACATAATAAATATACACAGTACACACACATATTATGTACACAAAAACTTTTATTTTGGATGCGATTAATCGTTGCCCAGCACTAATTTATATACATATCTCCTGTGCAGTACCTCTAGTGACCGGGGCACCCATGATTTTCTGAAGCCATAAGGAGGAGGTTCTCTGCGGGTGGAAACCAAAGCAGTGGACTGGGACCTCTGAAGACGAGACCTCTCCTCTGCCTCCAGCTGGTCCTGGGACAGTTGGGTGGGTGCAGGGAGAAAACTACAAGATGGGGAAAAAAAAGCAAGTGAGGAAAACAGAAAATATTAAATCATCGGGTGATCCTTATATACTGGATGTAAACTTACATCCACACACATTAGTATATGGGGGCGTATGATGTAGAAACTGTGAACACCGCGTATTTCAAACATAGAGAAATTAGATTTCAAAGGCTAAGTTATAACAAACGTCTCCTTTACGTACAAGAGGTAACTTACCTAACTTCCTCTAGGAATGGAGACGTAACAAATATTTAAAGCTTTTTATAAAGTATTTTATGAGCATGGATATGGATGAAACAGATATTTTTTCTATATTCTCTATATATTTTCGTATTTGATATTTATCTATGTATCAAAAATGTTATTTTCTTGCTTTGCTGTTGACGTAGCATTAGCTTCTTAGCATCACTGTAATACAAAGAGCACACGACCGCAGGCCTCAGAGCGTCAAATACGACAACTCCGCTAATGAAGAACGCAAATTGACAACAAAAATCATATGTGGACAAATAAAAACACGTAAACCTCTTAATATTTACTTTTAATGCAAAAGCAGAAACATAAAACCATAAAAAGAGATTCAGTGCGACTTACCTCGCCAGCGACATATTGACTGTTTCTGTGCGTTCTTCTTCTTTCCAGTTTAACGGCGGTTGACATCCAGCTTATTGGTGCATTACCGCCCCCTTCTGCTCCGGAGTGTGGATCAGATAATAGGTTTTTTAGCACCATCTGTATACATTTGTATGAATTCACTATAATTACCTCCTACTCGGTTATTAAATACATTTTTCAAATTAATTTCTTCCTTTGCTTTCTTTTTCTCCTTAAGCACAAACCAGTCTACCTCAGGCCAAGCAATCTTCCAAGGGGCAATCTCTGGAAAAACTACCGTAGGGCTTATTCGCAAGTTAAACACTTCTCTTTTGCTACATTGTTTCCAATCCGACCAAAGTTTTCCTTTAAATTTCTTCCATTTTCCCAGCAATCCTGCAGTACTGCTTTTGTGGGATGAGAGTCATCATATCCCTGCAGTCCTGCCCAATAATTAGCCATCAGTTGAATCCTTCTTAATTCCAGTGGCATTTCGCCCATTTCCACTTGTATAGCAGGTACTGAAGAAGTCTTAAAAGCACCACAGCAAATTCTTAGTGCTTGAGTCTGAATAACCTCTAACCTCTTTAAAAGAGACTTAGCTGCAGACCCAACCACTATACTACCATAATCCAACACCGATCTTATCAAGGCCACATAAATCCTTTTAAGAGATGAACGACTGGCTCCCCACTCTCTTCCTGTCAAAAATCTCATCACATTAATTACCTTTTTACACTTGTCCAGTCGTGCTCAACCGCCTTCAAATTCCGTCCTTTCGCTTCCAGCGTGTTCAGTCTACCCGAGCGCTCTCCACGCAGCTGTTAGCTGATGCTCGTCTCCATTCAGTCTTGTGCTGTCGTTTCTGTGCGTTCTGACGTCACGTTACTGAAATACCTTCTCGCGATGTTCGGGGAAGAGAAGGATAATTCACTGGATACATTAAAAGAGTACAGTATATATTGTATGGGATTTATAAAGGGCGTATTATATACCACATGTATTTGGTAGAACATAAAAAATCTATAGTGATATTATATGGTACAATGGTGGAAGATGCCCCTCTACAATGTGCATCTACTGTTAGGCTAAATTGAAACATACTTGCATGCAGGATGGTAGGATGATGATGCATCAATCAATGTGTTATTAATATTTATTTAATAATTATTATTTTTTAATAATTTAATAATTTATAAATATTTATATATATTTTAAAATGTCATTAATATAAAATACTAAATCAACTATTCTACTTAAATTATGTTTTGACAATTTAGTTAAGTATAAGTTTAAATATTTAATAAAAATAATAATAATTCCTTCTGTGCCAGTTCTGGGAGGGCATCTTACCACAAAGGTCTAAATTTAACTTTACGCTTACATAATTTTTTTCAATGTTAAAGATAACTATTTGTTTTCACAGACAGAAAATAAGATCAAATATCTTCAAAACAATGTCTCACAAATGTTGATATTTAAATTAAACAACCAAATTAAGAAAATCACAGCTATTCATTATACCATACAACTTTTTTTCAGCACAGTGGTTTAAATAAGTCACACCACCACAACTTCTCTCCTATAAAAAATAGCATGTTATCTTTTTAACAAAAACTATGTGACATAAGATACAACTGAGAGAACAGACATTGTCATCAGTGCACACCATCAACAATCACATCTGTCACATCTTGTTCGTCCTCCTGTCAGTCATCCATTTCTGTCTGTGAAATTAATCAATGGTGTGATATCTTATTGTGGGGACACTGTCATTGAGAATTCATGACAAAGAGTCTAATGGAGACCAGGGTCATCCACTTACTCAGGCAAACAATTTAAAGACTATTAATTAATCCAGTCTATAACTTGCTTAATTTCAGGGCAGTGATTACTTTCCATTTAAAACAGCATTTGCTTGTATTTCACACTTGTAATTAATTTATACAATGTAAATATGAAATGTGAAAAAAAATGCAACTAACTACAATAGTTAGAATAGCAAAAACTATGCAGAGTAGAAAGCGAGGGTCCTGAGAACTGGAGAATTTATGGAACCTGGGGTGAAAAGCTAAAAAAAAAGTGATGTTCTCACCATGTCTCTTTAATTAAAAGGTCATCCATTTCTGACCTGTAAACTTGCTTTACCAGCCCAGAGTTTTAAAACTATGCTGCCTACTGCACCCATTATAATTAAATATGGGTTTGGTGACAGCATGGCAGCATGTTATTGCTAAATGCATTTATGTTTCATGAAAAGTGGTATTTTGTTTCACCTATAAAGAACATTGCTATGGCTTTTTAGAGACATAAGCAGTATTGTGTTAATACATCACTTCCTCAGCTAATGTCTCTTTCCCATCCGTCTGCATTAGCCTTCCCGGATATTTCACTGGTTGCAGATGACAGATTGAGTGTTAATTCACAGGGCTGCCGAGCTGTGTGTAGCCCCAGAATACTGATGTGTTGGACTCCTACACCCTGTGTTAGCACTGAGCAATGAGGCAGTTTAACTAAAGAAGACAGTTACCATTATCTCAGCAAAATGGCCACCAGGGACTCCTCCAGCCATGCCAAATGTCAGTTTCCATTTAAAACTACCCACGTATTCTGCTCTCAGTACGACGCCCTGTTCTTCAGTTAGACAGATAGCTTCCTTCTTCCAACACTTTGGATCATTTGCAAATGTTGTCTTTATTGCACACCAGTGTATTGAAACAGACAGTAACTGTATCTAATATGATATATTGTAATGCTAATTATTGTGAATTCAATCCCTCCGCTCATCAGTCAGCATTGCCCCAGTAGCATATAAGTAGATCCAACAGTAAAGCCTGACAGGTGAGAAAACAAAATTAAACTAGCCCAAACCTGATAACCAAATTACTTTTTGGAATGTTGAATGTTCTGATTACTAATGATACTTATCCCTTCTTTCAGAGCTCACTAATCTGATGCCCCATTACTATTTCTTTCCCAGTCAACAATTTGATCTCACAATTTTCATATACTACTCACACTGTGAGGATCACAGTATGAGGATTGTGTGGACTCACAATCATTTCATATACTACTCACACCGTGAGGATCACAGTATGAGGATCGTGTGAACTCACAATGATTTCATATACTACTCACACCGTGAGGATCACAGTATGATGATCGTGTGGAATCACAATGATTTCATATACTACTCACACCGTGAGGATCACAGTATGAGGATCGTGTGATGTCACTGTGATCATCGCATGATCTCACGTGTTGACTGGGTTGGTTCCTGATAAATTTCTGCTTCTTCATTCCCCTTCTACATTGGTGGAAAATTGTGTCAGAAAATCCCACCAAAATGGAAAAAGTACAGCAGCCTGGTCAAGTCACCTAAAAAGATCTTGCAAAAAAATAGTTGATAGAGTGCACAGACTGTGACTGTGAGTAGCATTTCTCAGCCTGATCAACAGGTAGCCTATTAAATCATGATCATGCTGATCATGCTGATTTAACAGAATAATATAGAGGTGTAACGCCACACCTTTGAGGTCACAGCTGAGCAAGAGTGTAAGGATACAGAAGAGTGGACCTGCATCCTAGCACTGATCCGAATGCTGTTAGGAGTTATCGTGCATGTCCAGCCCTGGCTTTTGATTATCGGCACAAAGTCTAGCCCAGTTTATTCTAGCCAAGAACCAGCCACTGAGACTGTTCTGACTGAATAAAATCGGATTGTTGTATATAAGTATCTGAAATATTAAAAACAGCAATATTAAACTGCTATGAATAAAACTCATGCAAACAATTATAGCAGCAGTGTCAGTCCACAACAGGATGTATTCCCTGTTGGAAAAAAAAAACAACAACAGCATTTTGCATGCTGGTTAGGTATGTTTTGAAGCATGGCAGCTGGGTTGAGCTAGTCCTTAGTTGGTCATGAGCTGGTTTAAGCTGGTCCTGAGCAGGAGCTAGTTGCTTAGGACCAGCTTAGGACCAGCACATGACCAGCTTAAACCAGCTCATGACCAACTAAAGACCAGTTTAAACCAGCTCAAAAAAGCTCCTCACATTCTTCAAAATATACCTAACATTATATGCTGTTTTTTTTCAACAGGGTTGACAACATCATGCACAGATGACCAGTGCTTTACGCAACACCATTCAGGCTTGAAACAAATCAGGTGGGACATTGCTTTCTTTGTTTAATGGTGTTTGTGTTGCACATAAGTCAACTTTCTTTAAAGGCACATTCATTTACAGCAAAAGCAAGTCTGACTACTATATTATTTGATGGCAAAAACCTGGTAAACCTTTTCCCTGATGCATATTTCTACAGAGACAATGAGAACACATCTTTTAATACTGATCTTCACTCAACATTTAAGCAAGTATCTGTTTTAGACAAGCTGTATTATTGCTGGGGACAGTTCTTGTATTATGAAGTTTGGTCATCAGGTCATCTCAATATTACAAGATCAGAGATGGGAATTTTGTGGCAACCAGGCATGATAAAAGGAAAAGCAGTTTCATTGCTTTCTGATCAGGCATTTTTATTTGTGTTGGAGGCAATACTGGGATCCCTTTGCAAAGTGAATCTTCGAAAAATGTATTGTTGATAAGGCAGGATGAAATACCAGAAGTTAAAAATGCTCAAAGCCGGTTCACCATGTTCACTCTAATAAATAAGCTTATAGTTTTTGTCTTTTCGGTAGAGGCAGTTCATTTATAAATGTAGAATCCATATTTCCCTTATTGAGGAAGGATTAAGTCAATCCTAAATCTGTAGATTAACACTTAGTGTACACTATTGGGGCAGATTTCCAGACAGGGTTTAAATTAAGCCAAGAGTAGGCTTAATCTAGAATAGTTAATCAGCCCCATTTATTAAAATAGGCATTAAAGTGCAATATCCAAACTTAAATTGTTGTAATTTATGAACACTTTGGAATACATACCTTATTCAGTACAGAATAGAGAACAGAATAGAGAATACAGAATAGTTATTTTTTTTAAACCCAAATGCTGGGTTGAGTCTTTTTTGGGGGGGGTTATTTTTTCAGTGTTTTGGTAGACGTAACCCAGCGGTTGAGTTATTTATCGTGGGGATTTTGCGTCTTCTCTTCACAAGAGAGCAGTTCTAAGCGCCATCGAATTAATGCATTCTTCGGTAAAATACAGGTTTGTGTACATTTTATTTTATCTATAAAATCGTTACTGTGCTGTATATCGTTCAATTTTATGCAGAGCAACATACAGGCGCGCGGTGTGAATCAACTGTAACGAGTGTCGCGGTCTTTTCGCGTGATGGAAAAGCCTGATGCTTTGCATAAAATAAACTATTTTATTCATAAAGATACAGAATATAATACTTTGGATGTTAAAACATGTTCTCAGAGCTGTTTATTGTATTGGCAGGTTATGGAGTCACAATCTCTTAATCATAATTGTATTGTATTGCATTATATTTTTTTGCCTCCCCACATTTTTTTCCAAACAATGGATGAGTAGTTGACCCCTTATTTCATGTTTCTGCATAAATGCTGATAAATCAGTGTACAGCACATTTTCAATGTGTTTTCTGTGTGCTTCGCAATTTTTTTTTTTGGGAATCACACTTAAGCATGCGGTGTGAATGCTTTAAGCTGTTAAATGGGTGCAGAATAAATTTCCTAATGCATGCAGTGTAAAACAGACCTTAAAGACGAGACCTGGACATATGCATTTTCAGGGTGTCCTATATACAGCACACCAGTCAGCAGAATACATCACACTTAGGGAGCATAATACATGAGCCTAAACCAATCAACAAGAGTCAGAACACAACCATTTAGTTATTTGGTGCAGTTTAGCCAACAACATAGGTAAAATATGAATACTTATTGCTCAGTGTGCAAGTTCAGTGTGCAATAGATCAGCCACCATAGTGTTTCTGTAGAATGAGGAAGGAAAATTGCATGCTCTGCTGTGTTTAGCGACACTTGGGCTCTTGATTTGTGATGAGCGAGCTCTCTAACCTTGAGCATCCTGCAGCGTGTTCTCCCAGGACTGAGCAGTCTGTCATTCTCATGAGAGACACCAAGTTATTAATGTGACAGTGGGTAAAAGGACGTGTCAGCTGAGATCAATCACACAGCCTCGGCAGGGATAAGCACACTTTTAATAGACCCGATCATCTCCAGACCACATTCTCAGCGGTAAGGCCACACTCACTGAGTTTCTCCTCAATGGGAATGGTCTTTCAGAATTTACAAGGCTATCATGTACTTATTGGATCTCGGTAATTGAACATTTATGGAATGCATTGATTTACACATTACGATCAAAACAGAACAAAAGGTTAAAAGACAAACCTGGGCTTGTGGGTAGTAAATTTGATCCAACATGCTGTGCGGTGGCAAGTTTGAAATTATTGAAAATGGCTTGTGTTCTTTGGACACAAAACTAAACATTTACTCTCATGTTGATATTTAAGCAGACTTTTTGCTGACATGAAATCAGCTTAAGATTTCTCCTTTTAATGTTTTAGGATAACTGCCAGTGTATTTCTAATTAATCAAATTTACTGTTTAAATTATTGTGAAAATACTGTCATTTACTCATTCTCATTTCCAACATGATCAGTAATAAGAGTAGGTATTTGTATTTAAAGTGTGGTCCTAGAATACACTTTACATATAAATACCTACTCACATTAAAAATCGTTATCTATATCATTATATAGGCCTATCATTAATGACAGATATATTATAAACATTTTGACAACATCTTAAACATGCATTTTAAGCATTAACAACTTTAGACATGTTTCCTCATACACAAATATTTGCAAAAATGTTTAGGTTCAAGGAATAGTGAATCTTTGGAATTTAAAGTTTGACTGTATTATATTTAATCAATGGTCTTAACTTAAAGGGGTCATATGATGCAATTTCAATTTTTCCTTTCTCTTTGGAGTGTTACAAGCTCTTGGTGCATAAAGAAGATCTGTAAAGTTGCAAAGACTAAAGTCTCAAATCCAAAGAGATATTCTTTATAAATGTAAGAGTCAACCACACCTACCTAAAACGGCTCGTTCTAACACGTCCCACACATGTCTACGTCACGATGTGGGAAGCTTTGCATAATGCCACCCAAATGTTCACGCAAAGAAAGAAGGTGTAACTTTTACACTTCCGGTTGTGGGTACGCTGTGCGCGTCTGGCTGCCGCTCCACGCTGGGCTGTTTGTTTGTTTGTTTCTGACGATCTGTGTTTGCGTTTTGTCTGGTTCTTTTTCGTTTTTGGACTACTGTCTTGGACTACTACTTTTGTTTTGGACTACTGGACTACTGTTCGGACTATTGTTGGATCTGCTGTGAATCCCTCTGGTTTCTCATACTACTCTGTGGTCTGTTTTTTACTACCTTGCTTCAACGTGGCATGTTTTGTTGCCGCCAGGAACTTTTTTGTTGTCGGTTTACTGCGAGCCCTCTACCTCTTCGATCCTCCATCTATTGGACTGACTGTCAGGTGAGTTAACACTCTTCTTGCCAGTTGGTCTACTGGCTTACTGTCTGGTCGGGTAGCCTTCCTCTCAGTGAACTTTTGTAGATGCTGCGATGATTGTGGTTCTGGCTAACGTGGTTTTGCTGATGGCTGGCGTTCCTATGGCAATTGCCAACACGTCAATAGCTCTAAGGCTCATTATTATTTTTTTGGTCACTATTGGATCTAACTCCAACATGGAAATTGGATATACGCCCTGCGAGCTAAAGGCTCTAAATGGGCAACTGCGTCTCGACTCCGCGACATACGAACACTGCCGTACACTTGCTATCATTCGTCGCCCGCATTATTTACATTGCTCGTCATCATTGACTACCTTTACCTTAACAAATCCATCTCTAATTGCTGAATTAATACAGAAATCGAATTCCTCTTCAAGCCGACTAGACCCTGCACCTACTTTTCTCCTGAAACACTGAATCCCTACAGAAATCGAATTCCTCTTCAAGCCGACTAGACCCTGCACCTACTTTTCTCCTGAAACACTGTATCCCTGTTATTTCTGCCTCAATCTCACACCTCATCAACATGTCTTTCATTTCTTCCACTGTTCCTATCTCACTCAAGACTGCTGCTGTTACTCCTATTCTCAAAAAACAGAATCTGGATCCTGTAAATCTATCCAATTACCGTCCAATCTCGAACCTGCCATTTGTATCTAAAATCATGGAAAAGACTGTTGTCTCTCAGCTGCAGTCATTTCTAGCTCGCAACAATCTCTGATATTTTTCAGTCTGGTTTTCGCTCACGGCACAGTACGGAAACTGCTCTAGTAAAGGTTGTCAATGATCTATTACTTTCTGGAGACTCAGGCAGTTTATCAATCCTTTTATTACTTGACCTCAGCTCAGCTTTTGATACTGTTTGTCATAAGATATTACTATCTCGCCTTGCAGAGGTTGGCATCTCAGGTTCTGCATTATCCTGGTTCTCCTCATATCTCACAGATAGGCAATACTTCACTGCACAATTCTAAGTCTCCCACTGTCTTGCTCAAACAGGGTGTTCCCCAGGGCTCAGTTCTCGGACCATTATTATTCATCCTCTACATTCAGCCTCTTGGCCAAATAATTAGTCGTCATTGTTTTAACTACCACTGTTATGCCGATGACATCCAGATATATACTGCTTGTCAACCAGATTCTACCCATTCGATGGCATCCTTATCTTCATGTGTCAGTGAGTTAAAGGATTGGCTACATTCAAATTTTCTTAGTCTGAACTTGAGTAAAACAGAAATTTTAATAATTTGTCCCCCATCTCTAATAAAAAATAAAACTGATGTTTCTAGCTTTGACCTTGACACTATTTCTATTTTTCCATTGGCTACTGTTAGAAACGTAGGTATCATTCTAGACCCATCACTGACCTTGGATGACCACATTAGCAAACTCTCCAAAGCTGCTTTTTTTCAACTACGTCGAATTGCGCAACTTCTTCCTTTCCTCAGTAGAAAAGATGCGGAATCATTAGTGCATGCATTTATTACCACTCGCCTTGACTATTGTAATGCTCTTTTCTCTGGCTTACCAGCTCACTCCATCGTTCGTCTGCAGTACATTCAAAATTCTGCTGCCAGATTATTAACTTCCACAAAAAAATCTGCTCACATCACCCCTATTCTATTTAATCTTCACTGGTTGCCTGTATCTATTTGTGTGCAATACAAAATTCTTCTGCTCACCTTTAAGGCACTCAATAGTCTTGCTTCCTCCTATCTTTCCGACCTACTTTTTTCTTATATACCTTCTCGCGCACTCCGGTCTTCTAATTCTGAACTTCTTTGTGTACCTAGGTTCCGCCTATCTTCAATGGGCGGCAGGTCCTTCTCTGTTCCTGCCCCCAAACTTTGGAATTCACTTCCCCTGGCACTCAGAACAGTCACCTCTTTCAGTGAATTCAAATCAAAGCTTAAAACTTATTTGTTTAATCAACACTATCACTAATTTACATTGTGTATTTGTCTGTTTTGTTTTTCTATTTCTGTCTTTTCTACATAATCTGTGTTATATGCAACTGCATTATTTGTAACTGAATTGGGCAAATGTCCAATGAAATTGTTTCTTTGTAATCAATATTTGCTGCTTTGGTGTACCTTGTAGAGCGTCCTTGAGCTTGGGAAAGGCGCTATATAAATGAAACATTATATTATTATATAGTAGGCAATCTGTTCGGTAGCTTCACGCTGAATCACGCATGCGCAGTATCATCAGCTCATCGGTTCTCAAATCGGACGTGTCCGAAAGAAATG
>NW_015551070.1:129011-136114 GCF_001515605.1 Sinocyclocheilus anshuiensis | reverse complement strand
GCATAAACACATTTCATTACACCAAATACACAAAATAATGTTCTTTTTAACAACATCATATGACCCCTTTAATGCTATCACATTTATTTAACACACACCAACAGTGTATGTGTTGCATAGCTGTACTATATCTAATTTGACATGCTAATGGTATCATCTGTTCTGTTTAATTTCTTGTGCCATAAAATCAACATAAAATGATCCCAAATGTGATCCATTCTATTTGTGGTTTATCTGTGTTTTAATTCAAATCCTAGGAAGCTGCACAATAGCCGTACAAAGATTGTGGTTTAACTCTTTATGCACAAATAAGGATCATTAAAGTGGTTCCCTACATTACATGTCTCTATCTTTACAGTGTTTCTAACAGTGTTTGAAATGTGTCAGAGGTATTGGGGGGTTCTCCAACCCAATAAAAATCCCCCAAGAAGTGAATAAGCGGTATGCGTCAGTGACAGTGTAGAGTGTAAAATAAAAATCATAACCACTGGACCAAAGTATTACAGTATCAGTGAAAAAATATATGCTCTGTGTAATGCTGGATTCATAAAGGGGAGATGAGGCAGATCCACATGCAGTATAACGTTTAACAAAATAAAGGAAAACAAACACGGTAACACAGAAAACACTGGAACAAAGCTGGAACAAACTAGAAACCAAGACAAGAGCATCTACAGGGAAACAATAGCCCCTTTCACACATACAGTCTTTACTGGTAAATTACCATCAAGAGATCATGTGTGAACAGGATCTTTTCAAAAATACCAGTAAATTAGTTCTGGCAATTTACCAGTAAGGGAAGTTGTAACATTACCAGTGAATTACTGGTATTGTGAACGCAGAATGAAGATTACTGGTATGAGCACATACGAGTTCAGAACACACTAGCCGCGTTTCCACTGTCACTTCCGGGGCTTGATCGTGCCTCGTCGGTGCTTCCTCGGGGCCAACGGCCAGGGTTTTTTGGCCCAACGAAAACTGGGGATGAACAAAGGCGGAGTTTCTCCGCGTCTGGAGAGTGTCAGCGCCACGGATCATTTCATAAAGTTAACAGATAACACCAGCATCAAAGACTTTTAAAATAAGTTGAGCTCAAAACTCACTTTCAGACAGCAGCGAGTGTTTGAAACTTCTGTTTGAGATCCAGTGTGGATTATGATCACCATACAAGGCAGAAATAGGTATTTATAAGCGATGCAAAAGACTATGCACGCTAGCCATTAACGTTACCATAGTAAACATGGTAAATATGACCGCTTGAAGAAATCAGACGTCAGCTTCTCATTCTCTATCACAATCGTGTATTTATTTAGTAACATTTTATCTGTCATAAGTCTTGTCTCGAGACTTTAGCTCCGCGTACGTCATAAAAAATAATAATGGTTTTTGTTCGGGAGCTCCCTCTGCTACTCAGGTTGTATTGTGGAAAAAATATAGAAATGATCATTCTTTCTAAATGTGATGTATACTGTGACTACAAATAATCAGAAGCAAACTCGACTGAATAAGTAGGCTGTGTCTTCTTTCTTTTGTGAAATAACGGTTCATACCGCTTTATTTCTGTGACTAATTTTCAATCCTGATAAATTAATTCATTATGATCAATGTATCACTTATTATTGTAAAACATTGATGCTTTTGGATGTAAATCTTTAACAAAACATGCAAACAAACGGCCGCTTTTATTGTGATTGCGCTAGTTCCAGTGACTTATATCTTATTAGTTTTCTGATAACTTCACTTTGTTGGTGAAATGATGGGGTTGCGTGACGTTGTTCCAGTGGGGCGTGTAAAGGGCGGGTTTTAGTGAAGCACAGCGGAGCTTCTGGACCGACGGTGGAAACGCATCGTGATTTTGGGCTCGGTGCTACAGGTCCGAGGCTATTAGCCCCACCCGGCCAGTTTAAAGCACTGGCTCGCACTGGCCCGACAGTGGTAAAGCGGCTATTGATATAAGACGTCTACTCTGGGCCAATCATAAAATTCTGATGCAGATGATGCATTTACTTTGCACTGTGTAGCTCAGTTTGAAGTCGTCTAATATGATGTCTCAGGGTCAAAAGCGCTGCATGAATGTGAACATTTGACACAAAAATGAAAACACCAACAAAAACACTGATCGAGTATACTCCTCCATGTTTACAAACATAACACTGGAGACGCAGGCGTTAAGAGGTAATTTCTGGTTAATGATGTCACATAATTTACCAGTATTTTGAAATGGATGTGTGAGTGGTGGCCCTTGAGGTGGAAGATGGTCAGGAGAATGAGGTGGAACAGGGAGCCAGGGTGGAGCTGGGGGAACTGGTGACCAGGTCAGAGCTAAAGACCAAGACGGAGCAGGAGGCCAGGGCAGAGCTGTAGGAGCTGGTGAGCAAGGAGGAGCCGGGGTCGAATGAGGAGCCGGTGGAGCAGGCAGAGCAGCAATCCAGAAGCTGAAGCCCACCACAGCGGAACAGACAGGACAAAAGGTGACCGCGGCAGAGAAGACAAGGCTGAAGACCCTTTCAGCAGTGGCGCTGAGGTCCACCAAGGTGGAGCAGACGAGGCAGGAGACCACCAAGGCCAATCAGGTGACATGGTAGGCAGAGAGTTCAGGGATGGCCTCCTTGACTGTGACAGGAAAGGCAGGGTATCCAGAGATGGTCTCCTTGGCCATGATAAAACAGCCTCCCCTGCTTAAAAAGCCAGAATAATACAGCATGGATTCCTATGGTTAGTGCTGGTACAGTGCTGGTCCAGGCTGGTTTATGCCGGTATAGTGCTGGTTTAGGTTGATTTATGCAGGTATAGTACTGGTTTATGCTGGTTAGTTCTAGTATAGTGCTGGTATAGTGCTGGTCCAGGCTGGTTTATGCTGGTATGGTGCTGGTATAGTCACTGATTTCAAAAAGTGCACATAGTAAAAGGTATGTCAGTGCAGTCAGAACCATGAAATATTATTGAAACAATCGCTGAAACAGAGTTAATTCATCCAAAGTCAATGGCCAAGTGCCCAACTAAAGGGAACACTAATCACCATAATGGTAACATACTTTAGCTACCTTTGTGCATGCTAATAGAAGCTTAATCATAAGCAGTTTGTTCAGTAACAGGTTATGAGAAGAGATCTTTCAATGGGACAGTTAACTTGATAATGAAAGTTCAAAACTGAAAGTTGCTGTTTTTAAAAACTTTGATACTTATTTTGGAAGTCACTTATGTCCAAATCCAGCTGTCAGTCACTGATTCAAAAAGTGCACATAATAAAAGAGAATGATTTTACTATGTGCAGTCAGGACCATGAAATATTGTTGAAAATAGTGATAGTGTGCACTTTCAGCAATTGCTGAAACAGAGTTAATTCAACCAAAGTCAATGGCCAAGTGCCCAACTAAAGGGAACACTAATCACCATAATGGACTTTAGCAACCTTTGTTCATGTACCATATGAAAGAAATAAAGCCAAACTGGTTTGCAATAAGTGAATATGGTAATTCTGTTTTTGCAGTTGTCTAATTATCCTCTGGTGAGATACTGATTTCATCTAAGGCTTTGTGGCTGTAAGTAGATGTTGTGTTTCTACTCACCTCTTCACATTTTTCTGTTCCGGCTGTTGCTCTTATCCACAGTGATTCTGCTTATTAACTGCAAGTGTCATCACTAACGCTCAGTCATCACTTGTAGAGCGAATCTACTTTATTTCACTAACTACAACACTGCTTCAGTGTTACTTTTACTGTCTATAGATCAGGGCCCGTATTCTTAAAGATTCTAAGAATCCTCTCAGAGAGCTCCTAATTTAGCTTAAACATTTCTAACTAGGAGTCTTAGCTTAAAAGTGATTCAGGACCAATCTGAGAGCAACTCTAAGTGAGGAAAAGACAAAAACTTTTATCTTAGTGAGGATGCGGGGCTGACCTCGTTGCTAGCTATGACACAGTCCTTTGAAGAATGTGATTGGTTGGTTGTCTAAGAAGGAAATAAAATAGCGCTTTTAAGAGTAGGGTCTATTATAAGCCTTCAGTTTGAAATTACAGGTGTAATTTTTCCTGTTTTACCATACTTTCTCTCTCTCTCTCTCTCTCTCTCTCTCTCACACACACACACACACACACACACACATTATATATGTATATATATTCTTTATTTTTTATTTACCATGCTGTCATACTTAACATATTTTATAGGAAATGAACAGCGACACAGCAAGGTTCTGAAAGTGCTGTAATTGTTTGTGTTATCACTTTGCTTATAGAAGGTTGTGACAGACCCAAATCATCACTGCTGCATAGTTGCATTTTTCCAGTTGCCAAATATGTTAATGTAGTTAATGTAGTGATTTACTTCCATTTCTGGTGCTATGGCATTTCTGCGCAGTGTCGGAGATGTTAGCGTGTCTCTAATAAGATTGGTCACAAACATGATCCCTGCACGATCTAATGTGTAGTGTCTTGTTAACTCACTGTCATGCATTGTGTGCAACACATTTCTTCTCCCTCTTCATGTTTCATCCATTTTCTCCACTGCTAAATAAACTCTTAAGCCTCTTAAAAGTCCTCGTCCGTACTCCTAACAATTTTGGACTTTAAGACTTCTTTTAAGGGTTAAGATGCTTTCTGAATTACTTTTTTCTTTACTAGGATCTTTTCTTTAATTTTAAGAGGAAACACCCGCATTTCTAAGAATTTTCTTAGAATTTTGTTACTAGGAGCAACTCTTAGCACTAAGATTTTTCATGAATACGGGCCCAGGATCATATGAAAACTGAACAGTGTTTGTTTAACACTGGGGATTTCCCAACGTAACAGCACCATGTGTTTTTCTTTATTAAATAATTTATTTTATTAGTCTTTAACTACAACCACTAACCAAAAAAACTGTGATATGTAACACATACATACGTTTTGTTGTGGTCAACAGACAACAGATGCTGGTCCACCAGCACACCAGCATCCCAAGCTAGTCCCAGCACGCAAAACATACCTTATGCTGGTTACCAGCAATGCTGGATTTTTCAGCAAGGTCCTTGGACCACCGGGCAAGAGAGCTCTGAGGCCATGGTGCTTGCCTTTGTAGCTTACTGTGCTGGGGACCAGCAACCCACATTCCATGCTGGGATTCAGCAAACCAGGAACCAGCATGCCATGATGGGGACCAGAAAACCAGCAACAAGCATCCCATGCTGGTCCCAGCATGCAAAACATACCTTATGCTGGTGACCAGCAATGCTGGTGTCGGAATGCTGGATTTTTCAGCAGGGTCCTTGGACCACCGGGCTAGAGAGCTCTGAGGCCATGGTGCTTGCCTTTGTAGCTTTCATGATGGCTGGAAACACTGGTGCCCCTGTTGAAAAAAAAACAGCATATGCTGGTTAGTTATGTTTTGAAGCATGGCAGCTGGTTTGAACTGGTTTAAGCTGGTCCTTAGTTGGTCATGAGCTGGTTTAAGCTGATCCTGAACTGGTTATAAGCTGGTTATGAGCTGGTTTAAACTGGTCATGTGCTGGTCCTAAGTAACTAGCTCCTGCTCAGGACAAGCTCATAACCAGCTTATAACCAGCTCAGGATCAGCTTAAACCAGTTCATGACCAACTAAGGACCAGCTTAAACCATCTATCTATCTATCTATCTATCTATCTGTCTGTCTGTCTGTCCTTTTTTTAATATACAGTATTTTTCTCTGAACCCCATTTTGAAACCTGTTTTATTAAATTCTAGTGCTTCTGAGCACGTAGTGTTAAGCGTTTAAGTAGCGTTGTCTCTAATCCCAAGTACACTAAATATGTAATTTTTTTTCCTTTTCTTCATGGTTCATAATCCAAGGTGAACTGTTTCTCCAGCCCATTGAGATTTGGTATAGTAACTCTAAATTAGGCTAAGTTGTAAATGTGCTGAGATGGCCAGCTTTGAAGGTATTAGGGTTCTCTCAGTAACCCTGTTCACCTGTATCTCCTTCAGGCTTCATCAAGTGTATTTTGATGCCCCTGCCTGCAAGAATGGCCAGACTGAGCGTTTTCACACTGCGTGATTGTCACTCGCGTGAACGAGCACCGATTTGCCTCCGATGTCGGGCATTTGTCGGCGATTTCACAAAACCTGTCGGCTAGTGAAAAATCGGGCTAATATCGTGGTGTGAACTCGGCGTTAGTTATAAGCAGGTCCTGAGCACATGACCAGCTAAGGACCAACTAAGGACCATTTTAAATCAGCTTTCATGTTTCAAAACATACCTAACTAGTAGGGGTGTAAAGATTCACTCGTTTTCTCGATGCATCGATTACAAACCCTGACGATGCATATGCATCAATCTTGAAACATGGATTTTTGAATCGTGAATCGCCGATTTCGGACAGTAATCGATTTAAAATGCTAAGAATCTAATGAATCGCGATTTCTACAGCGATTCAATGCTTTTAAAAGATATAAACATTAAATTACTACAAGCATGAATTAATGGAGACCTTGAACAGTGTTCGTGCCCTCGCATCTCTCCTTCACGCGCTTCACGATTTACTGTCTGTGACTGTCACAAGATTGCGCTCCGTTCGTCTCACTGACACATTCTTTGAGCAGCTGATATGTGATCTCTCCTTAGTACTCGTGGCCAGTAATGCTAAAGTTAACTAGTTTTACTTTTCTGTAGTTTTTCAATGGCTCTCGGTCATAGCGACGACATTACCTGAGCAGTCGAAGGCTGCGCATTTATTGCATAGACAGAGCAAAAATGTAAGTGTCTAAAGCATACGCACAGTTCCATTGAATGATAAATGTGTTTTAACAATGTCATTGAACCTAATTGTGACGGGACGACCAAACGACAGGCACAGTCAGTGGGTGTGGCGTCAGGCCTCAGAGAGGCTTTCATTAACAAAATATAAACAAAGTGTCCAGGAAAAAGGAGAATCGAGTGTCCAAAATAAAACAGGGGATCTGGTGTCCTCATCGTGCTGCGGGGTTCGTGCAGGGAAGGGCAGTGGTCAGGAAGGAAGGAAGGAAGGGTCCAGGTAAGGGGCGGAGTCCGGCGGCCGCTCGCGCTCCCCTCTCCGGTCCGTGGCACGAGGGGCGGCAGCTTCTTTCAGCGGCTTCGTCCTTCTCTCTGCCCACGGCGCTGGAAGGGACTGG
>NW_015551070.1:122026-128519 GCF_001515605.1 Sinocyclocheilus anshuiensis | reverse complement strand
TTTTTCTGTAGTTTTTCAATGGCTCTCGGTCATACCGACGACATTACCTGAGCAGTCGAAGGCTGCGCATTTATTCCATGGACTGAGCAAAAATGTAAGTGTCTAAAGCATACGCACAGTTCCATTGAATGATAAATGTGTTTTAACAATGTCATTGAACCTAATTGTGACGGGACGACCAAACGACAGGCACAGTCAGTGGGTGTGGCGTCAGGCCTCAGAGAGGCTTTCATTAACAAAATATAAACAAAGTGTCCAGGAAAAAGGAGAATCGAGTGTCCAAAATAAAACAGGGGATCTGGTGTCCTCATCGTGCTGCGGGGTTCGTGCAGGGAAGGGCAGTGGTCAGAAAGAAAGGGTCCAGGTAAGGGGCGGAGTCCAGCGGCCGCACGCGCTCCCCTCTCCAGTTCGGGGCGCGAGGGGAGGCGACTTCTTCCAGCGGCTGCATCCTTCTCGTTGCCCACGGCGTGCGAAGGGACCAGACGGCCCGGCATCCTGGCCCGACGGCCATGTAACGGGTGCGGTTCTCGTCCAGACCGCGGGTCTGGCAGCTCACGACTCTGACGGCACGGGAGTCCCTCTACGCACCCTTCCTGGATCCCACGAGGACACCAGTGTGCATGCACGGGGAAGAGACCGGTCTCCCGAGGAGAGGCGCGCTCGGCATTTAAACAGCGGCGGTGATGAGGCTCCATTCGGTTCAGGTGTGCCCCATCACACGCCACCAGCCCTGGCTATTTCAGCGCCCCTCCTCTCTCACGCACCCACTCATGTCGGGAGCCTGGCGAAGGGCTGCGATTAAGGGACGGGGTGATGCTGATAATTAGGGGGAGGCAGCCGACTCGTCACACTAATGTACGGAAAGGAAACTGTAAAAATAACCACAACACTGACAACAACCTTGAAACAAGAGCGCGGTTTATCTGATAATCAGATGCATGAAAGTAGCGTTTGTTGCTATAGCAAACAGACATCAGGTGCGTTTTCTTTCAGAATCATCATTCGCCGATGGAGAGGAGAAGTTAAATACTATAGCATTTTATTTTATGAAAATTAGATAAAATAGTTTTTGCACTGAAAGAGAAGTGATCTCACGCTCATAGAACTTAGGCTATATCTGCAGCTAAGCTGTATAAAAAGCAGAATGAACTGAAACGTTAAAACAATAAACACAAAAAATAAATAAAATGTATGAATGATGCAGTGCTAATTGAAATATGATTTATTACAGTACAGGAACTATAAAGTATATTTTCTAACTTATTCTGTGCAGACAATTGTTATAATTGTTTGTAGTATATAAAACAATCATAAAATTGCCTTTGCCATTAGGAAAAAAATATAGATGACAAATGATTGATTATTGTCCAGCTGTGTGTTTGATTTCTTATAGCAAATTCAAAGTAAGAGATAAGAAAATAATTAGCCAAACTTTAACAGCCCTCACAGTGGGTTTCACACGTTCAGAATGTATTATATATAATAATACATTCATAGGCCTACATACAATTATTGTATTTGACATTTCTGTCACTTCTGAAATTATGGCTACACCCCTGGTGTGACAAAATGTTAGCCTATACATAATACTTTTAAAGCTCTTTTTTAAAATCTTGGCTTACATAAATTTCTACAGATGCCATGTCATGTCATAGCATCATTAAACTAGCATCTAACAATGGACAAAAATGTTTTTTTTCCCCCCTCTAACCTATGGTTATGTAACCATAAAGGCTGCTGTGTAATTTGCCCCCCGACTAAGCATTTAAAGAATTTAGGGGAATAATTTGAAAAATCCTGTGAATGCACTTAAAGAATGCAGAATCGAATCATTAATCGAATCGAATCGGATTTAATTGTGAATCGAATTGAATCGTTCTGAATTTGCAAAAATCGTTCTTATGAACCTATGAATCGTGAATCGAATTGATTCGCTGTCTACCCAAAGATTCACAGCCCTACTAACTAGCATTTGTTTTGTTTTTCTTGTCCGACAAACAAACCAGACAGGAGAGTAGATTAACTTCAGTGGCCTTAAACTTGAAAAATGTAAATGCTTTAAGTAAATATGAAAAGACGATCTATTCACGTGCTTCTTGAACTGAGGCAATACAGTGTGTCACACACATTAAAGAGCCACAAAACTCTATTTATTATTTGAATTTCTTTAAAAAATGACAAAATTTGAAAGCTGAGACCTTGTAACCTGCTCTGTTTTGTCTGTCGATGCATTTTCAATTTTCTCTTTGCTCCGCAATGTATTTTTTACTGAGTCAGAACATGATGTGTAGTGTAAGAGCGGCATGGCTTGTCGGACATAGCAACAGTAACTAGGGCGGGTTTTTGTGTAGGGTCAATTACAGGACGAAACCCTTGAACTTGGAAGTGCTGTGAGTATCGGAGTTGCAATCATCAGACTAGGTAGCGTCGGAATCCATAGGGGCTTTTGCACCACGGAGTTATAGGAACTTAGTTAGGAACTAGCCAGCAGGGTCGTTCCTACAGAATCAGTTTCTCCCTTTTGCCGTTTTCCTGGTTGCATTCACACCGGCAGCAGAAACTCTGAAGCGGCTGACAGCGACGTCTTTATTCTTATGATTTACAAACTTTTACAACTGGTGAATGGAGGACGCCGTGATCGGAACTGTTTTTGTTGTGTGTCGTGGTGGGTTTTGTGATAATGGAGATGGAATGTAAACGCACAATTTATGTGATTGAAAGAGCATGAAAATCTGACTAAATCAACTTGCAGTGTTATCATCAAGGCTGAGAAAAGAACACAACTGCAGACAACAGATAAATGCCGTTTTCGCTGTTTTACATGTTCGTGGAGAATTTTTTTTTACATGGCTTTTTAAAAATGTCAGGTAGCCGGTGTTTCGTAAACGTTTGGCCAATCAGCGTACACTTGCGTCCATAGGCGGAGGGTGAACCAACTCCAGGGAAAGGCTAAAAGCAGCCAAATGTATTAAACATCATAAACCCATCTTTAGGCAAGAATCAGACATGGGTGTCATGTAGGAGATGTAGGGTGTCATAGAACGTGCACGCACTTAACAAAACTGATGAGTTTCAACAATGACTCATCTGAATGCCTCTGATTGGTCAATGCATTCCTAAGCTCAACAGAATTGTGTGTGCTTGGTTAAAATGAGCAACACTTTAAAAACGCCTAAAATTAAATACGGTGCAACATGAGCAGATCTTAATTTAATGCCACAATCGACACTGTCTATTCATTTTCACATTGTTAGCAACAGACGTAATAGATTTAATTAGTTTGTGCAGGGGCATTTTTGTCCAATTTAGTGGCATTTTTGCCAAGTCCCCATGACCAGACTTATACACGCTCCGCCTATGCTTACGTCACTGGTAGTTCCTATAGAACCGTTTTAGACACTACTCTGAAGTAGGACCTAATTTAGTTCCTCCAAACGGAGTTCCTAGAACTAAAACCATTCCTAGTTCCTGTGGTGCGAACATGCCAGAAAGTGGGAACTTCCGCCAATAGTTCTAGGAACTATGAAAAGGTTCCTCCAGTGTGAAACCCCTCATGGTGGGCCTTGCTCTGGCACCACCGCAGCTTGAGGCCCATAGCCGCCTCCAAAAATTGTGAAATGGGATCCACTCAACAAGCAGACATAATCCATATACTGTTCCAAAGTCAGTTAATTTCTTCCACTAGGCATGTGAGAGCTTAAGGGTTTGTTTAAGCCATAACAGTACGTCATTAAAAACAGCATCCTTCCAGGCTAAACGGTTAGCCAAAGCACAGAACTGGGCAGTATAATCCTTGATGGCATTAATACTTGTCTTAGGAACAGAATTTCCTCTTCTGGATCCATGTTTGGTCAGTTGTTCTGTAATGCTGGGTTAACGAAGGCAAGATGAGGTGGATTCAAATGCAGTATAAAGTTTATTAACAAAATAATGGAAAACAAACACAGGTAACACAGGAAATATGGAGCTGGAGTAAACTAGAAACCAAGACAAGAGCATCTGTAGGGAAACTTCTGCTGTAGTCTTGATTTGATAAACTTCTCACATCTTTACTGACCTTGTTTAACACTACTCCAGTGCACATGTACTTTCCTGGGGTTTTTGCCTTTAGTCTAAAGGTTTGAAAGCACATTTTGTACAGGCTGCACAGTTCCTGTATGTCAGCTCTGATTATTTTTTCATTGATTCACAGGTAAATGCTCCCAGGCTTTAGATTGCAAAGAGATGAATGAAGAATGAAGTGTTAGTACAAAAGTGGGTTATACCTGCTGTCTGGGGAGCATTTTACCCAATCCTGTGCTTAGAGTGTGCCAGCAAGCACTGGCTGCACCCAGTGGGCAGTCTATTTAAAAAAGATCTGATGAAACAGGAAAGGCAAGGCAGGTAATTAATAACGTTGCCTCATTATCAGTATGATTACGCTGTACAGGTGATGTCTTCACTTGCTTTTAGGTCCATGTTGATTTAGTTAATGGTCCATACTAGGGCTCCTAAGTGATTGCACATTATCTATGTCTGTGCAATCACAAAATTATCTGTTTATTAACAAGTGTTGTAATAAGAGTTGTATAATTCATACAATTATTTAGAAATTTAATAATATAATACTATAAATAAGCATTATAATTACAACCAGTTCCAAACATTACATGTAACTCTATTTAATTTATAGTTACCATATAGCAAACCTGCCTTTTAAAACAACCCGGAGGAGGATAAAACAAACAAACATTCCTATAGACTTACATTACGCACCCAAGTCATATGTTGTTGGGACCACCTAAATAGAAGCTAAATAGAAACCACCTAGAACACACTAGCAACTGCATAGTAATGCTTTTACAACCACCCACAACACATTAGCATTGTCACAATCTCTAGCTGGAGTGCCCATAAGCTCCACTAGAGGGCACTCCATTTTCACCTGGGTTGTCACTCCCTCACTACTACATTCCCCATAATCCTTTGCCTGGACTCATTATATCTGATTGCATTCACATGTGTCTTGTTATCTCATCAGTCACACACTATAAAATATGCACACACTCAAACAGATCGCTGTTTATGGTTAGCCTGTTATGTTTTCTAGTTTATGCCTTGTCTTGCCTTGCCCTGCCTTGCCCTGCCTTCGTGTTTTGTTCTTGGACTGTTTAACTGGTTTGTTATCATTTGCTGCCTGTTCTGTGGATTACTCTTTTGGATTACCTTGGATATACTGTTTTTGCTGGTGTTTTGACCCTGTCTGTCCGACTACGCTCTAAATAAAAGCTGTAGATGGATTCTCAACTGTTGTCACGGCTCCGTTGTTATAGAATGAACAGCCACACCCGGATCCAGCAGCTTGTTGAGTGTTTCCAGGCCAGCCATGGACCCAGCCATCAAATTTGCCCTCACATCTCAAGGTAATTGGTACCTAGAGGATCACGTCCAAGACTTTTTGGACATTGTTCACAATTCTGATTTCCTGGACTGTGCACTCATATATTTATTTTGCTATGGACTAAACTAACCATTCAGAACTGAGTTAATTCATTATGGTCCTCGAGATTCACTTAGTCAATTTTTGGACTATGCCCTGCAGTGGTTCCTCCTTCATGGTAGCAGAGGTAGAGGATTAAGCTGAAACCATGCACCAGGTTCCAGTAGCCACAGAACGTTACCTCAGTCACCAGCGTGTCCTGTTGTGGGGGTCTCTAGCCCTATGTTGTTTGTGCCCTCCTGCTTTGTGGTTCCTGCACCAGAACCTTGTCTCAAAATGGCTGCCAACCAGTGGTGGAAAGAGTACTGAAAAAATATACTCAAGTAAATGTACCATTACCTTCCATAAAATGTAATGTGAGTAGAGTAAAAGTACTTGTCCAAAAAACTACTTGAGTAAGAGTAAAAGAGTAGCCTATTTAAAAGTACTCATGAGTATTGAGTAGTGAGTACTGAGCTGTGGATTCTACCCCCTCATAATAAATGCTGTACACCGCAATTGATACATTTTAAAAACGTTGTACATTCTGTAATTCACATTATCTTGTTTGTCATAAAGAATGAAGAGTATCTATCATCCAGCAGTTTTAATTTTGACTGCCAACTCTTTAAAATACATCAAAACAGCACGGAAACAGTATTCAGTAGAAGAAGAGATGAAAGTTATTCTCAGTACAATCATCCCCATTTAAATCATAAAGTTTGAAAAAAATAGATTTAAAATCATGTGTAAAACCATTGAGACAGCATATGTTGTTGTTGCACATAAAATATTAATGTTTAGAACAGTGCAAATACAAACACCATTAGAAACTCATAGTTCAGCATCACACACCATGATATGGGTTAAAATGAGAGCCCATTTCTCTCCAAAACGGTGCCAGTTTTAGCGTTTTGCAATAAAGAAATAAAAATAACTAAACTTGATCATTTATGTTACAATTTTAACATAAATGCACATTGTTCTAGAAGGATGGCAAATTCATGCCATACCTTTTACACATTTACTCGAATT
>NW_015551070.1:109589-121920 GCF_001515605.1 Sinocyclocheilus anshuiensis | reverse complement strand
TGTAGATAGGCAAGCATATATACAAATCATTTAGTAAGCAGAAATCCGAAATTTACCTTAACATATTAAGTTAGAGGAAGATGCGACTGAATTGATGCTTGAAGAATGCGCTTCCCGCAGCCATGATAAACAGTTGGTGGTTAAAGTTTTCTATGCACAATTTGATTTGACGAAAGTCACAAGACCTATTACTCTCTATCCAATCACGTTGATGGATAAAAATAAAATTAAAATAAGCATGTAACGAACACAAACTGAGGAAAATAGCAGAGTAAAAGTACCGATACATCACTTAAAATTTACTCAAGTAAAAGTAAAAGTACACAATTTTTAAACTACTCAAAAAAGTACAATTACAGATAAAAACTACTTAATTACTGTAATGTGAGTATTTGCAATTCGTTACTTCACACCCCTGCTGCCAACATAGAGACTTTTCATAAAATGGCCGCCAGCTCAGAGACCATTCCCAAAATGGCTACCAACCCAGAACCTGTTCTCAAAATGGCTGCCAGCCCAGAGACTTTTCACAAAATGGCTGCCATTCCAGCGTCTCGTCACGTCACAGCAGATCATCCAGAGTCTCATCCCGTCACAGCTGATCGTCCAGAGTCTCGTCACATCACAGCTGATCATCCAGAGTATCGTTACGTCTCAACTGATCTTCCAGAGCCTCATCACATCAGGCCTGCCAAGCCAGAGCCTACTCACGTCAAGCCTGCCAGGCCAAAGCCTGCTCACGTCAAGCCTGCCAGGCCAGATCCTGTTCACGTCAAGTCTGCCAAGCCAGAGCCTGTTCACGTCAGGGCCACCATGCCAGAGCCTCCGACCTTTAGGGATGTCACGCCACAGTCTTCAGCCATCATGGATGCCACTCCTGTGTTCCAGAGCATTGTGAATGTCGCATTTGAAGACACAAAGTCTGTCCCAAGGCGCTCGAGGCTGGCATCCAGCGTGGAAGACCCCCAGTTGGTGTCGGTGCGAGCGGCTGGCATTCCAGGGGTCTCTACGCTCACGAGCCACACAGACTCTACACTTTCAAGCCTGCCGACCGCCACTCACCTTAGTTCCCCAAGCACAGTACCTTCAGTCTCTGAGATAGACAATGTACTCTCTGTCCTACCAGTTATTGCTATGGCCATTCTGTGTGTTTGGGCCGTACACACCACCATAGTTTTCCCAGAGGTTGCAGTTTCCACTGCAGAACCTCCCGAGGTGGTGGTGTACACTCTAGTCCCCGAATCTGTTCCTGAGCCCGCTCCAGTCCCAGAGTCTTCTCCAGAGCTCACTCCAGCCCTTGAATCAGTCCCTGAGCCCGCTCTAGTTCCAGAGCCCGCTCTAGTCCCTGAGTCTACTCCAGAGTCCACTCCAGCTCACGAGTCCGCTCCGGCCTATGAGTCTGATCAAGCGTCCGCTCTTGTCCCCAAATCCACTCCCGAGCTTACTCTGGTCCCCGACTCCGCTCCAGCTCCCCCAGAAGTGGCAATTTCCGCTGCAGAACCTCCAGAGGGGGCGGCATTCGCTGCAGAACCTCCAGAGGTGCCGGTATTCGCTGCAGAACCTCCCGAAGCGGCAACGCTCACTCCAGCTCTTCTCGAGGTAACGGCTTGTGCTGCAGAACCTTCAGAGTCAGCGGCATCTGCCTTTGAACTCTCAGCCTGTCCTGTCACAGCCAAGGAGGCTGTCTCTGAACTCTGAGCCTGTCCTGTCATGGCCAAGGAGGCCGTCTCTGAACTCTCAGCCTGTCCTGTCATGGCCAAGGAGGCCGTCTCTGAACTCTCAGCCTGTCCTGTCACAGGCAAGGTGGCCGTCCCTGAATCCCTTGTCTGCCCTATCACGGCCATGGAGGCCATCCCTGAGACCGCTACTGAACTCTCCCTGTTTTCTGATGTTACTGCTGTAGAACCTCCAGAGGTGGCGGCAACCACTGCAGAACCTCCAGATGTGTCAGTGGTATCCATTTATTAGCTTTCTGCCTGTCCTGTCACGGCCAAGGAGGCCATCTGTGAACTCTCTGCCTGTCCAGTCACGGCCAAGGAGGCTGTTTATGAACTCTCTGTCTGTCCAGCCATGTCCAAGGAGGCCGTTTGTGAACTCTCTGACTGTCCTGTCATGGTCAGGGAGACCGTCTCTGAACTCTCTGCCTGCTGTTCTGCTTTGGTTAAGAAGACCGGTTATGAACCTGTTGTCCCACCCAACCTCCCTCTCCCTCCTCCTCTGCCTGTCATGTTCTTTGTTCTGTCTCCGATGTTTTCTGTCTGTCCCTCAGGTCATCCTTCGTGGGTGGTTAGCGGTCAGGATTCGCCTCCTGACAGTCAGCCTCCAGCTGCACCAGAGTTGGAGGATCCCAGATCTCCATCTCCGGCCTTCGAGACCTGGACTCCACTTTGGTCCGTCGACCCATTGGTGTAACCTTTGCTCAAAGCTCCCTCATCTCCACTGTGGTCCATCAGTCCACTGGCTCCGCCGGGCTTCCTCGTTCCTCCGCCTCCACCTTGGTCATTCGTTGACCTGCCTTCGCCTCAGGACTACACTCCTCTGGCTTCACCTCGTCCCTCCATCCCTCCGGCTCCGTTGGGCTCCTCTCTCCCTCCGGCTCCTTCTTGGTCCTCGGTCACTCCGGCTACACCGCGGCCTTCCGGATCCCCACCTGCACCTCGGTCGCCACAGCCATCGGCTCCACCATGGACCTCCGATCATTCAATGTCACTCCGGCTCTTCGGCTCGCCGTCTTTGCCCTTCCACTGGCTCCATCTTCGTCAGTCGGACCCCTGATACCTCCAGTGTCACCCCCTTCATGGTTCCTCCCTCTGTCAACTTTCCACCATGGACTGATAGTGGAGCATCTGGAAGCCACTCCTTAAGGGGAGGGGGGGCGTTGTCACGATCTCTAGCTGGAGTGCCCATAAGCTCCACTAGAGGGCACTCCATCCTGTACCTTTGCCATTCACCCCAGACTGTTGTCACTACATTCCCCATAATCCTTTGCCTGGACTTATTATCTCTGATTGCATTCACATGTGACTTATCTCATCAGTCACACACTATAAAAGATGCACACACACTCAAACAGATCGCTGTTGATTGTTAGCCTGTTATGTTTTCTAGTTTCTGCGTAGTCTTGCCTTGCTCTGCCTTCGTGTTTTGTTCTTGGACTGTTTACCTGGTTTGTGATAGTTTGCTGCCTGTTCTGTGGATTAATCATTTGGATTACCTTGGATATACTGTTTTTGCTGGTGTTTTGACCCTGCCTGTCCGACTACGCTCTAAATAAAAGCTGCAGATGGATCCTCAACTCTGTTGTCACGCCTCCGTCGTTACAAGCATCATGGATGTGAGTACTATCCATGTTTTGTTCAAAAAATGTAGCCTATATCTAAATTAATTTTAAGTATAGCATGAATATATAGCTTTTTTAAATATGTTAAAGGTACTACTTCACTCTGTTTATATATATATATATATATATATATATATATAAATAAAATATTATTTGAAAATAGTTCAAATGCATTACAATAATTATAGTTCTTTTTTTTTTTCTATTCCATTAAACCCTTTTTAAATGAGGCCCCCTAAAGTGCAAGGCCCTTTGTGACTTTGCACAGCCCTTGCATCAGTTCTGGTTCTGCCCTATAATGCATCAATGGAAATGGGCCAACATTCCACTTTGCTTTACTTGCCTACTGTCACTGATTTGATATATATTTTTGTTAAACATTCCATTTCACCATTAAATGTTTTATCCTTCCTGAATTTACCCATTAGAACACTAGCATTCCACTCCACAACCCATATCTTGTGCAGAATACTAAGGCTTAGAATTTTGAACATTGGATTACACCTTGCACCATGTTTAGCTCTGCCCACATTCCAAGTAGGGGAGACTTTGACTCCTTGTCTTTGTTTTTACATCCACATGCATTTGTATTCTAGTGGTGTCTGCTTCTCTGGTATGATCTAGTTTAAACACACGTCGGGGAGTCTGCCAAGAGCAAACACCACAGCCCTTGCACTTCATAAATCTAAAGGACAGATGAGGAGGAGAACTATACACATAGTAATACAGCTAAAACACTCTCTCCCTGAGCCAGGGGCGGTGCTTTGGTGTTTTGCTCTCATCAGAGCCGGCAGATGTCTGCTTGTGGGTCTGGTAAGGTAAAGTAACATAAGAAAAGATAAATTACTTTTGTCTTGAAGGAAGAGATGTTACAAAACTAACATCCTCTATTGTTTCAGCTTCAGACTGACTGACTGAAGAGACTAGATATATCCAGGAAATATGACTATGGAGTAAAAGACCCTATTAAATGGCTTGACTACTGAAACAATAAGTTGATGTGAGACATATTAAAAGGGATAAATAAAGGCCAAATCGGCTTTAATTTATGTCACAGGTGCAAACCAGCCTGCAAACAAGCCTGCACTGGCCCTTTACGGGCCCACTTAGGGCTGCCAGCGCAGGGCCCCTGAGACTTTGCTCATTGGCAAAACGTTGGCCCCTTAGCACTGGCCCTGCACGGGCAGCCCTCACTTATTCTCCAGGAAGCCTTAGTGCTGTTTTATTGAAAATAATCAAGTTTGAAGTCACCGTTATGGAGGAAAGCACTTGCTTTAGTTGTGCTCTTGACCCTTGACTTCTTAACTTTAATGTTTTTTTGACTGCCTTAACTGTGTGTTTCTGAAGCACATTTGTTATAGCAAAAGTTGTGAGAACACAAACTGATCAGATGATGATGATGATGATGATGATGATGGATACTTATTGATGATTCAGTCATGTAGTGTCCTGATTCACTGATCTCATTCACAGGCTGATCTCTGAAACGTTATTTAGATTTAGTCATTTCACTTTGTAGTAGCCCTAAAATATCACTGCATGAAATTTTGTCTTGATTTATTTTGAATGTTTTTATTTATGCAGAAATTATTTGGAAAGGATCATTTAGACTCACACAGATATCGAGATTCAGCGTATGAACCTCAACAATGGTGACAATCAATTTCAATTTTCTGATGTTCAGAGTTGATCTGAATATTTTGTTGACTGTCACCATTGTTGAGGTTCATACGCTGAATCTTGATATCTGTGTGAGCTGAATCTTGATATCTGTGTGAGTCTACGTGATCTCATCCAAATAATTTCTGCATAAAGACTTAAAAAAAGTCAATATAAAGTATGACAAAATTTCATGCAGTTGTATACTGGGGCTACTATAATGGGAAATAATTAAATCTAAATAATGTCCTCAGCGATCAAGCGCTGGGTGAGATCAGGGAATCAGGCCACTACGTGATGACTGAATCATCAGATCAGTTTTTCTTTTTGCAACTTCTGTTATAACAAATGTACTTCAAAAACACACAATTACAGCAGCCTGAGAAAAACTGAAGCTAAAAAGTCAAGGGTCAGGAACCCAACTAAAGCAAGCGCTTACCTCCATAACGGTGACTTCAAACTTTATTATTTTCAGTAAAACAGCGCTGAGGCTTCCTGGAAACTAAGTGAGGGCTGCCCGTGCAGGGCCAGTGCTAAGGGGCCAACGTTTTGCCAATGAGCAAATTCTCAGGGGCCCTGCGCTGGCAGCCCTAAGTGGGCCCGTAAAGGGCCAGTGCAGGCTTGTTTGCAGGGCATGATATGTGCTACTGCTATTGGCTGCACTAAAGCCACCTTTTCACTATCTTTGACAAATGACAAACTGGAAGTATTTGATTTACAGTGGAGAATAGCACAGGAGCTGCACAGAGTTCCAACCATATGCATTTGTGGAATATTCGTATCTGCTTTGAGCTTTAGGTGCATTGATACATTTGAACTTTTGCGACTAGACTGTATGGCCTTAACAGATGTAATGAATTCTAATCAAAACTAAGAGTGTGAGATGGGACTAATCAATGTTTTTGCACTAAAACGTTAATCTTTAAATGCTATTTCTGTAAAGTGGCCAGTAATCAATAATTGTATCCCAAAAAATTATTTTATACATTTTATATACCGGTAATTATTTACATTGATTTATACTAAAAACACCCATTATGATTTCTTTCAGTATTTTTTTTATTTTATTTATTTATTTTTTTGTGGAGATCAGACTTTCATTATTGCAATGTTTTGCAATGTAACAATCAGGATGAGAAGATATCTGATGTACAACATGGATTTTGGACCAATGAGATTTCACTGTGGGCTGAGCTACTCCAGTGAGCAATAAAATATCCAGTTGCTTGGTTAGATACAAACTTTTGCGAAGTGTTGCATTGGTTGCTTGGAATGGGGACAAGGAATCAAAATGAAACAAAATTCAAGATGAAGGGATTATAAATGTGCATATTTGCTAAAGTTCATGACTTTGAATTAATTTGTGACTTCCCAGATTTAGAGTTCAAATGATTGGAAAGTTATTTCTGAATGTGCCATTTATATTATTGTTATTGGTTTGTATTTAACCTTTTTAAAGGTCACATATTTTACACCTTTCTGGAGTTTTATTTTAAGTCTTGATGTCCTTAAGAATATATATTTGCGGTATAAGTACCACAAACCATCTCAATATATTTTTACAGCTCCTCTCTCAGGAGCTCTGCAAAGAACAGGTCGATTTTGGCCTGTCTAATTAATATTCATGAGCCTCTCTTCTGATTTGCCTGTTGTTTTCTGAGTGACTCACGGCCAGGCCAACCACAGGTAACTAGGGTCATGTATGCTGTAGTCTGCTGTGGATTGGTGATACTCACAAGTAAGGTCAATAGAAATACAGGTAATGATGGTCACTGCTGAGGGAAATGTTGTCCAGCCTTACATGTTTGAGCCGAACTCAGACCCCGAATCGGCGACGACAGGAGACAACCAAACACCTCCTCAAACGCACTTACACAAGGATGTTTCAGAATGGTAATTCATGTTTTTTTTTTCAAACACCGAATGCAGTAAATACAAACCTGACCAGCCGGGCGTTTGCGATCACGTGAACTTGACGACACTTGTACAAATGCGGATGGGTAACATAAATGGAAATGATTCCAGATTGGCGATGTAGTATTTGGATTCTGTATTCCGTACTGTATTTTCCTGCACTCAAACCTGCCAATCTAAAGGATCAAACGCCGTGTATGGTGTTTGAGGTCATTTGTGAATTAGCATAGACTTATAGTCTAAATAAAACAATTTGCAACTGTTACTATTATTACACTTGTATACAAAACTTTGTATTATGCTTGTTATAGAGTGTGTGATGTCACATGCACTACAGTTGACGCGGTTGTCACGGCGACCGTCACAGACCTACTGTGCAATGATGTAGTTTCCTGACATCCAGACTGAACAGCATTTTCTCGACATGTTTCCGTGTTGTTGTTGCTCAGCAATGGCATGGACGCAATGTTGTCAGGGGGTTTGGCAAAAGGAGAGTGGGACTGTGGGCAGTGCTCGGAGTGGTGACTGAAGGCGGTTACTGAGTAGTTCTGACATCACCTTTTTACGGAAGTCACAACGGTTCGTGAAAAATCACAGCTACTTTATGCAGGCTGTGTGCATTTGACTGTGGATTAACTGTTTTGAAACTTATATGGTAGTTACATAGCACCTAGACCTCAGTTATCATGAAAAAAGCCAGGAAATTTCAGTTTTGACAATATGGGATCTTTAATTAATCTTGTTCCACAATAAAATTCAAATTTAAGAGCTAATGGAATGTAAATCATTCAACTGTGCTCTGTGATTAAGACTCTGTATCTGGCATCGGTTCAAACTATTAACATGCTGAGAATGCTGACTCATGGAGTAAACATGGAGATTTTAACCTGGCTAGTGAGAGCGTACCTATTATGTTCTCTCTTCCGGGCTGAGAAGGGACCTCCAAGCTCTAAAAAAATAAACTAAAGATCTGTCCATGTTTTCCATCATGAAAGGAAGAAGGTCAGTTCAGTCAATCCTGTGAACACCCACCTTATCAAAATAAGTGCTAGGCATGTAAGAGAGGAAGGCAAGGTCAGGAGTGGCTTGTAAATGCTTACAAGGGTAAATAAACCTGAGCTGGCTAGAGCTGGCCTTTAAAGTCAGAGCAACACAACAGAGTGCCAGGAAGAGGTCCGTGTTTTCTCTTATGCTAGTGCTCTTTAAAATTGCATTTGCTTTCATTCTATTTCCTGCAAGTAGGCTGAAATGTGATTTTCTTTAATAATCAAGTTTGTCTTCATAATCAAGAACAAATTCCTTGAAGGTTACTGTTTGCTACTGCAATAGCATACAGACAGTGGCGGAACCTGGCATAAGCGATACACACAGATGGCTAGGGCAGTGTTTACCAGTCCTTTTTGTGTGTGTCTGTGTATAGGTTACAAGTGTCAGGCTTTTAGTCTTCATTTTTGGGAGTCTAAGTGCATAGGCTTGTAGTGAGCTATCAGTTAGCAAGATACTGGTCTGTATAAGCAATTTTTGGTAGAACCAATGTGTAGCAAACCTTGTTAACTTTTAGTTTTTGTAACATACATTTGTATTATTAATGTGATTGTCTTACATGAATGATGATAAATTACAAATATATTTGGGGGGTTGGGGTTCATTGATAAATAAAATATTAAAAAGAACAACATTTATTCAAAATAGAGATGTTTTCTAACAATATAAATCATTTCAGTTTTGTAAATCATGACACAAATAACTTTGTTATTAACCATAATATAATGTCATACATTGCTTACAGACGCAAAATTAGAACATTTAACCTCAAAGCTGTTTCGCCTGACTAAATCTCACAAATGTTGCCATTCAGAGGAAATTACAAAATTTACAAGACAATAGCCATTATATGATCAAGAGAAAAAAATTAATCGGGGAGTGTAAAATTTGTAGATAAAATCCATAGTTTAAAAGGGGTTGGGGGTGGACTACTACTGCATATAGAAGTGTTTCATATGTGCTACCGACCTTGTAAAAATGTGAACAACTAGGAAGCAATTACTGGCTTAGTGAGGCACTCAGCATATTAAGAATTGCTTACAGTACTTGATAAATGTCTTGATTTGCCAGTCATTTATTATGCTATTGAGAATTACATTCGCAAAAATGATTAGCATATAGACTAGCAAAGGTTTTCATCAGTCTTAAGGCAATGTTTACACACCAGCAGATGGCAGCACCGACTGAAGTCTGATGGCCTACTTGGGTCAAATGACAGTTTTCATTCGCTCTCACTGTCTCTCTGTCAGTAGTAAACATCTGGGAGGCATTTTGCAGGTATCTCACCACACAGCAATTTCTTTAAGGAAGGAAGCCCAGGAATCCTAATCTTATCAAAGCCAAAAATTAAATTACAGGCGGCAGGATGGATGAGCGCCAGAGACAGCGAGGGATAAAAAGAATGCAGGGGGGCTGTAGTGTTTTACTCGGAGTCCATTTCCCTTTCTCACTATTCTCCTGAACTCCTACACAAAGCAGGCACTCCACAAAACAAGCCCTCCAAGAACCTACTACCAATGTGATGAATGCTTACCCCTTGTAGGGAGAAATTACTCATTTCCTAATTGACTCAAAATTGCTTCATCACTGCACGAGTGCTCATTTGGATGCAGTGAGACGGCTAATTAAAATGCTCTCAGCAAACATCGACAGGCTTTTCCTTCAATTACTTGGAGGCAGATCACACTCAAATAAACAAGTGTACCGCTGCTGCCAATGAAAGTCCATTTGGTTTACGTCTCTGTATTAGAACTGAGCTGTGAGCTGAGAAGGGCATCTTGACCTTGGGGGTTCTTGCATGAACCTCATTTAATGTGCTTGAAGCACCCGCTGAAGCTAATCGCCGCCTCATGGTCACGGACCGCCCACAGACCATCTGATGTATATTGCCCACAAAAATGGCAATTGCTATCTCAAAACGGCAATCTCTAATCTAAATGTCTGGCAATTTTCAGGCTGTACAGGTTTTTAGCAGTTTGTTGCAGAACAAAGTTGTGTTTACAAGTTGCTACAATTAGCACTAAAGAAGTGGACTTCATGCCATCAAATCTTTGTAAAATATCCTGGGGCCTTGTTTAGAATGATATTAAATGTAAAAGACTAAGAAATGATAGTCCTACAAATACTACAAACTATTTATAAAATGTCTATATGCACAAAAATGTTCCTAAATGCATCTATTTTTATAGATTACAGTTCACAATACTCTAAGGTACAAAAAAAGGTACAAAAGCTGTCATTGGGGCAGTACCCTTTCAAAAGGTACTTGCACCTTATTTACCCCAAAAGGGTACATATTAGTACCTTAAAGATAAGTCACAATATATATATTATTACCCAAATGGTACATATCAGTACTTTTTTTTTTTTTTAAAGGTGCCACATCACTGATAGCTTTTGTACATTTATTTCTGTAATCAGACCAGATGGTCATTTCACTTCCTATGTGCATCACTGAGCCTTGGGTGACATGACCCTGACGCTGTTTCACTAGTTGTCCTTCCTTGCACAACTTTTGTTAGATACTAACCATTGCATACTGGCAAAACCCCACAAGGCTTGTTGTTTTGGAGATGCTCTGACCCAGTCATCTAGCCATCACTAATTGACCCTTGTTACGCTTGCCCATTTTTCCTGCTTCTAACACATTTTAGCTTAAAGCTTAAAAATGTAAGAACTGACTTCCATGTATGTTAAAGGTTCTTTATGGAACCACAGATGCCAGAAAAGAGCCTATATTTTTTTAAGTGTAGGATGAAATCCACAAAAATTAAGGATCAATTCTGAACATGCGTGTTTTTTTTAAATGAGGCCCGTTTTTTTTTTTTTTAATTAGTAATTATAATTAGTAACAATTTAATGAGACATCCCTGGGCACACCTGTATATTCTCTTAGACTTAGATCTTACTAGGTTATAGTTCTTGTCCAGCAGTGTTCATTTCGTCAACGAAGACGACGACGAAAAATATTAATTAAGGAAAATTTTTTCTTTGACTAATGCCGAGTTCACACTGCACGATATTAGCCTTTTTTATGTCAGCAGGTTGAAGCGACCCCAATAATGTGATATTTATGCCCTGGAATGTGAATTGTACCAGGAGAACCCCACCAAAAAAATTAGTATTTTACCCTCGCGCTGATAGAAGTGCTCTCTCTCGCGCACGCTCCACTTCTTCAGTTCTCATATACAGCGTGCGTATATCAGTTCTCAGTGCTCAAATACACACACAGCAGTCCAAATGTCTATCGTGCAGAGTATCTCACGTAAATACAGTCGGTTATGGATTAAGTGAACGTAAACAGATGGTTGAAAACTGAACGTGTATCTCTTTCATATTTGTCTTATTGTCTTATTCTGCTTCTTTTTCAAAAATTATAAATTATATATATTATATACGAACAACTATAATTTTTATAAGTTGCTCACTTTTCACTAATGTTAAAGGGATAGTTCACCTAAAAATGAAAATTGAAACTAGACTAAAACTATGAAAGACTCAAATGACTAAAATGTGACTAAGACTATTAAGCATTTTCGTCTCAAGATAAAGACTAAGACTAAATCAAAAATGCCTGTCAAAATTAACACTGTTGTCCAGAACAATCTACAGTGTGTGTAGGTCCTTGTCAAATTTGTGACTATGCAATACTCCAGGGAAACAGCACTCTTCCTGCAAATGTGATCAAGTAATGGATCTTGAAAACAGACAAATATTGTGAGTGGCGAACCACCTGAATGCCAGATGACAGTAGCTACAGCTCATGTTCTTTCACTGTATTGAGTTGAATAGGTTAGAGAAGAAGCAGCAGTTGGCAAATAAAGAAGTCAGCCGTTCCCTAGTGCCTAGGCCACATTGTCTCATTACAAAGGAGAATACAATTCATGTATTCTCTCCTAAAAAAGGGAAACCAGTACCACTACTCATTTAAAATGTCTGTTGATGAAAGATGTTTGTTTTGGTCACCAAAGACCGAAAAAAGATGCAAGATGATGATGGTAGTAAAAACAGCATGTTGGGCAAACAGAACCGAACACTGGTAAACACTGCTTTTTTTGCTGATTCACAGCCCTACTATAAGATGTACTAAGGGAATGTTCTCAGATCTTTGGCTAACATTACTAAACATTAAACATTAGTACTAGTTTCAAAAATAACATTCCCATAGTGTTGGGGGTAACGCATTATAAGTAACGTGACTTACGTAATCAGATTACTTTTTTTCACGTAACTAGTAAAGCAACGCATTACTTTTTAATTTACTTAAGTTACTTTTTCAAATAAGTAACGCAAGTTACTTTTTTTCCAATTTATTGATTGACAGCTCTCCTGTCCCCATGTTGAGAGAAATCAGATGTTACTGTAGTTCTAAAA
>NW_015551070.1:105972-109164 GCF_001515605.1 Sinocyclocheilus anshuiensis | reverse complement strand
CAATGTCTTTGCTTCTGACCTTCGATGATTCAGTTCAACCATACTAATGAGCAAAAATTACTCTAGACAAACATTTGTGTTTCTTTTTTTATTGCTGAAGTGTGTTGAAATTTCTTCTTCTGCATTCGACTCTATGGATGTAAATTTACATTTCCTTCAGCCTGAGGTTTATTCATTTCACTTTTGGTGTGAAAAGGCTTTTATATTGGCCAAAAATATAACTTTTTTATTTTAAAAACAATCAAGCAAGCTCTGTCCAGATTTAAAAAGTAACGCAAAAGTTATGTAACGCATTACTTTCCATAAAAAGTAACTAAGTAACGTAATTAGTTACTTTTTTATGGAGTAACGCAATATTGTAATGCATTACTTTTAAAAGTAACTTTCCCCAACACTGCCCATAATGATCGCAATACGTAATGTTTCCATATTTTTTCCCGTCAAACATTATCAACAAAAAAATTGCTTTAATCATTTAAAAAACTGGACATTTTGAACACTCAGAGAACATTCGGAAATAACATAACTTAATGGGAACAGCAATCAGATTAATGTGGATGTAAGAAAAAGTCTTTCTCAAGTTAGGCTCTTAGCTAAGGTCAAGCACTTTTTGTCTTTTAATGATCTTCAAAAAGTGGCTTTTATCTCTTCTTATACTGGAATTATTCAGACATCTTTTTATCCAAACCGATTACAGCTCATTCAGAATTCTGCTGCCAGAAGGGTACACAAATGTATTAACACAGGTACACAAAAGCATTAACACGGGTACACAAAAGCACAAACACATTACTCCTATTTTTGCCTTCCTTCACTGTCCGCAGCAGAAGTGATTTCAAAACCCTCATACTAGATTATAAGTTTTTAAACAGTCTAGCTCCATCATATCTTATGGAGCTTCTATCTGCTCACAATCACTAGGACTCTCAGGTCATGTGACCAAGCGTTGTAAACAGTTATTAGATCTAGCATCAAACATTGGTATAATTATTTGGTCTAATTTTCTTTCTCTTTCTTTGGTAAACTTATTGCTATACAATTGAATAGTTAATCGGCACACTCGCATCATAAATGAGACTATTTGACAGTATCCACACAGCATCAATGAAATATTGCAACTTGATTGAAGGGAATGCAGATTTGAACTTGTCTACAAATATGAATATGACCTTATGAAATACTGACTAAATTTAAAGGACTTTTTTTTTTCAATAAACACAGACCACAACACCAACAACAAAAAGTTCCTATTGCATGGAATGTTCATATAACCCTCAATTTACTACATTTCCATGAGGTTACCTCCTACGGTGGATACCCATCATGTTCCTGGAAGCCAACTACTCTATCTTGTGAAGAAATTGCATCCACTTTGCATCAAAGAAACTCTTACATTGCACAGCCTTTGTAAAGCTACAGTTGATCATGAATATTCATTCAAAGCACAATTAGTTTAGTACAATTACAGAAATCATAACTACAATAGATGCAGTCATTAGCAAGCAAGAGCCTGTTTCCATAGTTACAGCCCTGGAAGATGGAATTGTTGTTCAATGAATATTTAAACTAATATTTGATACAGTTATGCATTGAGTATTTAAAGTTCACTGGCTACATTTTGATTGCTCATAGTAAAATCTTGAAACAGAATTTATTCAGTGCTCAAACTAGCCTAAAGGTTTTAGAGGAAAACAGGCATCTCTCATGCCAGTGAATGCTAATACCTCCCATTTCCCACTCCAGTGAACTCAACATGTTTTTTTTTCTTTACATTTTTTAAGAGCATTTAGACTCTAATTGTAGCTCAAGTGACTGTTTCCAACAGAATACACTACTAATCATGTTTTTACATATATAGGTTAGTCCAACAGGAAATGCCAAACACCTCTTTTTCACTTGATATTCCTTTTTTCTCTCTCATTTTTTACTTCAAAAGTGATGTTGACTAGTCTGTCATCACATCATACTGTTGTCTTAGCTATTTTCTGGAAGTTCAACAGCCTTTGCCCTAATCCTTATGTATATATGTACCCACGGTGCCTAAGCATGCTACCCTAAGGCTGCCCTGCTCTAGGAAAATAAGCTGATTTTCATAAACAGTGTTTTTGCTACCCACCTGGAGACCGGGTCAAGCAGGGTCTGATAACAGCCGGACAGATCTGTGGTAGCATGTCCTTTAACTGCTTTTGACAGATGATGAAGAGTAGCAGTGGCATTCTCGGGTGGCTTGTTAAAACAGTGCTTTACAGTACCGAGTCCAATTCAAATGGTGGGCCAGCCAAGTGGAATTACAATCTGTTTATCTCATGACTAATACCTGGAAAGACTTGCATGCCTATTCATCTCAAAAGAACTTGTTTGTTCCAGCGCAGGATGAATGAAACCTGCCGTCTTTGCTAATGAGCACTTAAGTCCAGATCAATTTTTTTTAGCCAATAAGCTGAGTCATAAATGCAGTGTGACTAATGAGACAATAGCCATAGGAAAACAATGTCCTGACAACGCTAATTGCCTGATAGCACCACAAGACTGCACACAGTCTTATACACAATATAAACGTGATTTCTTGCAGCTGTTTAACTTCACAGACATAACTGACTGTTTTTTTAATGTATGTGTGTTTTTAAAGGGATGGTTCAGTTTTTTTTCTAGGCTTGATTGTGTTTATGGGGTGCAGTCTAACATGTGTTAATGCTTTGTTTTTTAAAAAATGCATAATTTTTCACATAATTTACCTTTATTCCACACTGCTCTGTCCCTTTTCTGAGTAAAGCGCTGATCATTTCCTTCTTTTATGAAGCCCCTCCCTCAGAAATAGGCGATGGGCTCTGATTGGTTAGCTAGCCCAGTGTGCTGTGATTGGCTAAACCGTCTCTAGTGCGCGTCTAAATGTCCCGTGTATTGTAAACAACGGCGTCGTTAATATCGCTTATCAGTTTGAGCCCGATTGAGAAGCAGAGGATATTATTGAAGAGGATCGTGCAGAACCTGTGCAAGCACGGCTTTTAATGGTAGGCCTATGTTTTTTGTTTGTTGTTGTCTCATACTTTTAGATACGCTGTTATTTGCAAGTGCTACTGCTTACGTTAGCTTTTAATATACGGTTTTATCCTGATTAAAGCTTTAATACAGTACGGCAACTGCACCATGTTTAACGCTTCTCATAGCTATGTGAAAATAAGTGTATAATTG
>NW_015551070.1:101561-102084 GCF_001515605.1 Sinocyclocheilus anshuiensis | reverse complement strand
GGCTTTTGACAGATGATGAAGAGTAGCAGTGGCATTCTCGGGTGGCTTGTTAAAACAGTGCTTTACAGTACCGAGTCCAATTCAAATGGTGGGCCAGCCAAGTGGAATTACAATCTGTTTATCTCATGACTAATACCTGGAAAGACTTGCATGCCTATTCATCTCAAAAGAACTTGTTTGTTCCAGCGCAGGATGAATGAAACCTGCCGTCTTTGCTAATGAGCACTTAAGTCCAGATCAATTTTTTTTAGCCAATAAGCTGAGTCATAAATGCAGTGTGACACAATAGCCAATAGCCATAGGAAAACAATGTCCTGACAACGCTAATTGCCTGATAGCACCACAAGACTGTCTTATACATTATACACAATATAAACGTGATTTCTTGCAGCTGTTTAACTTCACAGACATAACTGACTGTTTTTTTAATGTATGTGTGTTTTTAAAGGGATGGTTCAGTTTTTTTTCTAGGCTTGATTGTGTTTATGGGGTGCAGTCTAACATGTGTTAATGCTTTGTTTTT
>NW_015551070.1:100452-101516 GCF_001515605.1 Sinocyclocheilus anshuiensis | reverse complement strand
ATCATTTCCTTCTTTTATGAAGCCCCTCCCTCAGAAATAGGCGATGGGCTCTGATTGGTTAGCTAGCCCAGTGTGCTGTGATTGGCTAAACCGTCTCTAGTGCGCGTCTAAATGTCCCGTGTATTGTAAACAACGGCGTCGTTAATATCGCTTATCAGTTTGAGCCCGATTGAGAAGCAGAGGATATTATTGAAGAGGATCGTGCAGAACCTGTGCAAGCACGGCTTTTAATGGTAGGCCTATGTTTTTTGTTTGTTGTTGTCTCATACTTTTAGATACGCTGTTATTTGCAAGTGCTACTGCTTACGTTAGCTTTTAATATACGGTTTTATCCTGATTAAAGCTTTAATACAGTACGGCAACTGCACCCGCCTCCATGTTTAATGCTTCTCATAGCTATATGTGAGATGTGTGAGGAAAGCACGGAAGATCATCAGAGACTCCTGCCACCCGAGCCACGAACTCTTCTCACTGCTACCATCAGGCAGACGGTACCGCAGCATCAGGACCCGAACAAGCAGAACGCGAGACAGCTTCTTCTCGCAGGCCATCAGACTACTGAACTCCAGATAGCAAAACTATAATCACCCACCTACCCCTACCCCTCACACTGGACTCCATCTACACACCAGCACACTGACTCTGACAGCACTGTAGCATGTCCTGCACTGCATAGCAAGAACACATGCAGCTCCATCTTCACTTCTGCACTAACAAACTACTGCACTGAACTTCACAGTAAAACACTACAGTATACATCACTGTAAACTTATACATTTATAAGTCTCTTGAGTATACTGTGTACTATGTGTATATTATGAAAAATGTGTATATTGTGTAAATGTGTATGTTGTTATTTATGTATACTGTTAATTTTTCATATCTTGTTGCTTGTACTGCCATGGCACAGAGTCTTGTACCCAAGAATTTCACCATTGTTACACTTGTGTACACGATGTGTGACAATAAAGAGATTTGATTTGATATGTGAAAATAAGTGTATAATTGTAACAGTTCTTTGCTGGAGCCGAGCTGAATGAGAGAGAGAGAGAGAGAGAGAGAGA
>NW_015551070.1:95328-97186 GCF_001515605.1 Sinocyclocheilus anshuiensis | reverse complement strand
GTGCAGAACCTGTGCAAGCACGGCTTTTAATGGTAGGCCTATGTTTTTTGTTTGTTGTTGTCTCATACTTTTAGATACGCTGTTATTTGCAAGTGCTACTGCTTACGTTAGCTTTTAATATACGGTTTTATCCTGATTAAAGCTTTAATACAGTACGGCAACTGCACCATGTTTAACGCTTCTCATAGCTATGTGAAAATAAGTGTCTAATTGTAACAGTAAATTGCTGGAGCTGGGCTGAATGAGAGAGAGAGATGCAGAGTGTGTGCAGAGCAGGGGGACGCGAGGAACAGTATTAAGACCCGCTGCTTTATAACATTGATTTTTAAACTGGTGAATCCATTAGAATCATTAGAAGACAGAATCACGATTCATATATGAATAGATTTTTACGTGCACCTCTAGTTTTCTCTTCCTCTTCTATAGCAGCGCAGCATGGCCTCCGCCCCCTTTGCTGCCTTTTCCCGAGGGCGGGGTTTATCTAGGTTTGTGACGTCACGAACCCAGGAAGTAACTTGTTGTAGTCCCTACCAGCCGTTTTTGTAGGCATTAAACTGCCAGAATTTTAAAAGACGATATCTCCGTTTGCATTGAACTTTCAGCTTCGTAACTTTGCAGATATTGTTTATGCTCAAACAGCAACATTACACACTAACTAACGTTAAAAAAGTGAAATCACAATGAACCACCCCTTTAACATAAACTTTTGTGAATTTTACAGTTTACGTGCAATAAGACATGAAACTCACATGCCATGTGACAGGGGTGGGGGGCAGCAGCTCATTTGCATTTAAAGAGACATCCACAAAAATAGCATTTCTGCTTCCACTCAAAAAAGGCATTTTCAAAATGAGGATCAAATTAGGAAAATAGGAAAAATTGTGGGTAAGAGACTGTTTAAAAACCCTCACATTGCATTTAAATGAACCAGCATTTTGATTGGTAAGGGCGACACACGCAACACGATGCTGTCATTATTTTTACACCCGCTGGAGGGTGCTTACCTTTAGGCCGTAATAAGCTGCTTGCACATACAGTACAACCTGTGGGGAGGAGAAAGGAGAAAGTTTTATCTTTGTTCAGTGTATCTGCTACTTATTCCCACAGGTTATCACATATTATATTGTCTATGTATTTGTTTAAACTAGAGTTGCAGATTTCTCTTAATCCACGCACACAAGAGCTCATCAGCTCAGAGAGATGTTGTTCTCATCTTTAGTAGTTTGTCGTTGTTCTGTCTTATAAGTATAAGTATTATAGGGGTTATTATATGAGATGGAACACATTGGAATAGTCTCGTAAATATTACAGGAGTTGAAACATGAAAACAAATGATTCGTTGGTAAAACGTCACCATGAATGTCCACCCCTTAACCTGACCCTCACAGGGGCATGTGCAGACTGTACGAAAATGTGTATGAATTAGATCATACAAATTCATACATATTTGGCACCAATTAAAAAATAAATTGCATAAAAATTGAAATACTTACAATCCGCTTTTGATAGTCATTTCATTTCTCAAATTGGCAGCTGTAGGAGTGAAAGATTCACCTTACAGGTAAAATACCTGTTTTTGATGCAGATGGATCTTTGTCATTAACTCCCTATGAAGATTAACAAAAAAAATAACAAATTAAATATATTTGTCAGGGATGTGTTTATTTGATATCAGCCATTTGTAATGAAACAAGCCAAAAAGATTAAGGTGCAGTTAATCAAGTCTTTTATTTTAGTAATGAAATATGCATTTCGCAATATGCAACGAAGCCGCAAAAATCATCCCTTATTCCATTATTGGAAATGTCCAAGGTGTTAATTAATTCAAGAAAAGTGCAGACTGGTACATATACATATA
>NW_015551070.1:94833-95188 GCF_001515605.1 Sinocyclocheilus anshuiensis | reverse complement strand
TTTTAAATGGAAGCTTCCCTGCTGGTGTGCTAGTCAGGCCCGACTCTCTGAGAAACACCACCAGAGGCTCGCAGACGGAGTATTTCAACACGTCGGCAGAACATGACAGAAATTAGCCAGGCGTGACGGGAAAATACAGGGGCGTGAAATTAACCGCAGCTCTCTCGCCACTCATCTTCCCCCACACATTGTGTCGTTACCCACTGATGTATTAATTTGTATGGGTTTTCCTCCTAATAAACACTAGGGTACAGATTCGTAGATAATATTGTGCATTTCTTTGAAGGTTGTATATGATTTTGCCGGTCCGTCAAATCAGTACACACACACACACACACACACACACACACACACA
>NW_015551070.1:84166-94740 GCF_001515605.1 Sinocyclocheilus anshuiensis | reverse complement strand
ACACACATACACACACACACACACACACACACACACACACACAGAGACCCTCAAGCTAGTTCTGTATTAAAAGACTTCCTAAGTATTTTTATGCTAGGGATATTTGGTCAATGATTGTCAGGTTCATTTTCAGTTCAAAGGCTTTTTGGATTCAGAACTCTGGGTTAGCCAAGGGTAAAAGAGTTGTAGGATTAGCATGACTGTTCTCATCAGTCAGATCATCAGATAATCACAACTACTTCACAGCTTTTCATATTGTCATTTGCACACATGCACACTTCTGTACTCATATCAAAGGTAAACCAAAAATGAATTTGATATTTGATGCTAATCTTTAAACTGACTTTCTAGCCTTACAGCCCTTTGTAAGACTACAGCAGCTCAGAATCCTTTCTCATTATGACCTTTTGACCCCCTCAGGCCTTTAATCAGGATAAATCTTCCCTAAAGACAATGGGGCAAACAGTCATTAACCTCTTCAGAAGTGGCGCACAGGTGCCTGACAGGAATAATGATCAGGCAGGGCTTGATTTAATGGAGTATTGGCATCAACCTGAACATCCTTGAATAACATCACAGGGGACATATATACAGTACCTCTGCTCTGTTCTGGTGCCAAACAGTGGTAAACAATCTAGTCTGCTATCCTTCTTTTGTCCCTTATAAACCTTTATACAAATGTAGGAGCAGCCCCTTGTCAAAAAGCTTGTTGCTGTGCCAGTGTAGGTTTAGTCAACAAAACACAGCAGTAAAGTTGATTATAGCCAAACGGTCTACAGTCTACACTTGCCGTTTTAAGTTATTCTCTTTTACTGTTTAGATCATAAAAGAGGGTCATGTTTAACGCAAATGTTTCATGCATTATCTTACACTGAACCAATGAAGAAAAACAGTGAGGAGAGGAGTGTAGCAGTGCAAATCAGATTTAGGAAATACATCAATAATTGTCCTCTTGACCATAGGTCAATATTTATTGAATGGTTATGCTCTTAATCATTGTGACTTATCAATTGAATATCAACATTTGTAAGATTTTCTCTGACTGAACAGTTTTAAGGTTAAGCGATGTAACTGTTATTGGATAATAGTGATCTGTAAATTTATGTTGGCTATTTTTTGTGTGTGTGTCGGTTTGTTAATCGGACATTTGTGTACACAGAAATTCATTTAGATTTATAGAGAGAGAGCGAGAGAGAGAGAGAGAGATAAAAAACTCTTCCCTTGGAAGTTGGACAGAAGGACCCCTTTTTTTGTTATTATTAATTCAGTTGGTCACACTTTATTTTAAACTTTTTAGATCAGTTTTCATGTCAGATGATAAAGTCCTGACAAGCAAGTAGCACACTCTTGTTCTTTTTTTTTCCACAAAAAAATCATATTATATTTGTATTTTAGCTGAAATGAGGCAAGCTTCTTTTCCACTGCATCGCACCATTCACTTGGCAGACAGTGTTGTCCAAAGCAACTCACAGTGCATACATCTTATCAGTTTGTGCATTCTCTGGAAATCTAACCCATGACCTCTGTATTACTAGAACCAAATATTAAAGTCAGGCTGAAGCTTTGGAAAAGAGGGGGAAGTGTTGCTTCTGACATATGAAGAGCTGTTGTGCTTGCCTGAGCCTGTGTTATTTCCCAATCATATTCCTACATGTCCCATTTAATTAATTAAATCAATAAATTACTAAATAATGTCAGGTTACAGTATTATATAAGAGCATACTGTATGTAACATAAAAGAGTCAGCTTCATTGTCAGTGCTTAGTTATTTGCATCTCCAACCCTTGAAATACAAATCATAACAGTAGTCTCACATCAGTGAATGGGCAATACCTAGCAAGAGGGCTTCTGAAATAGTTTTCATTACAATATGTACCATTTGCCAGTCAGCTCATGCTCTGATACTCTGGTACTCCTTATTCCATGTAGACTCTTTCAAGCTCCTTCTCTTCATTTGGATTCAATGTTCATATTGCTCTGAGGTGAACAGGGCCCCGGTGTGCAGGCGATAAAATGATTCACCGTTAGTGTGCCAGTTCCCCAAGAGCAGACTGAAGGATACAGTAAAACTTCTGTTGTCTGAGAAAATGAACATTACAGTATGTGTAAGTTTGCGTTCCTGTAACACAAACAGACCTCTGGCTATGATCACTCATTCTTTACTTGGGTATTTCTGACTAAGGGTTGTGTAAAACCAACAACTTCAGCTTTGATGCTTCTAGAGTGAACATGGCCCATTGGGGCCTTTTTGAAGTTTTAACTGAGAGAACGTTCTCCACAAACTCAAGGTGACTGCAGAAATGTAGTCAAGTGTAGTGTCTTTGATGCCTGAGTTTGTCTGTGTGCAAGTCAGTCTAGCTTGTTGTGATTCCTGAGGGGAGGGAATAAGGGGATTGCTGTGACTGCACCCACAATGCACGATGCCCTCATATTCTCTCAGTTTGGCACTGTACACTAATGAAGACAGGTGGTGGCATACCTTCTCTCTCTTTTTCCGTTTTGCATTAGCGTTTCTAAAACATTGCTTGACGTGATTGTTAGATTCTGAAGGGTAATGTGTTGGTTTTGCATGGTCTGGTCGGTTTTTCAGATTTGGTCTCAAGTTCAAGATGTCGCTACCTGTTCATTATATTTGGACACTTGACCATTACAGCAACAGAGACTTCAATGACATCGCATTCTAAATATATAGACATTACCCCTTTGCAACTATAATAGCTTTCACTCTTCTGGGAAGGCTTTCCATAAGATTTGGAGCAATTCTGTGGGAATGTTTACACATTTATCTAGTAGATCATTTGTTAGGGTTAGACACTGATGTTTGGCGAGAAGGACTGTCTCACAATTCCAGTTCACCCCAAAGGTGTTTGATGGGTTTGAGTTCTGGGCTCTGTGTGGGCCAGTCGAGTTCTTCCACACCAAACTCATCCAAACATGTCTTTATGGACCCTGCTTTGTGCACTGGGGAACAGTGATGTTGGAATAGGAAAGGAGCTTCCCCAAATATTTCTCACAAATTTGGAAGTATAGCATTGGTATGAAAAAGCATTAAGATTTCCCGATGTAATTAAGAGGCCTATCCCAGCCCCTAGATTCCCATAGATTATCCCTTCTCATCCAAACTTTACAATACATTCTCATTCTCTTGGCATCTGCCAAACTCAGGCTCACCCATCAGACTGCCAAATAGAGAAGCGTGATTCGTCACTCCACAGAACAGGTTTCCACTGCTCCAGAGGACATTTTAATTACAATCCCAGCAGGCACACAACGTCATAAGACGTTGATATTTGGTTAAATTTCGGTTGCGACGTCGGGTGACCAAAATTCAATGTAAATTCAACGTTTAATGTCAATGTTAAATTAATGTCCAATACCGACATCAGCTGACGTTGATATTTTGTTGTTTTTAGGTTGTGTAACCAAAATCCAATGTTAAGTCAATGCCAAATTGACGTCAAATATTGACGTTAACCCGATTTTAATTTTCAACCAAAATGCAACGTCTGTCTGACGTCATGTCCAACGTCAACCGTAGACGTCCGGTGCCTGCTGGGAATACATGTCGTTCCAAAAGTAGTTATTATTTCACAGATACATCTCAGAAAACAAACCCTATATAGCTCATGGATATTCAATTCAATTCACATTTATTTGTACAGTGCTTTTCATGATACACATTGTTGCAAAGCAACTTTACCGACTTACTTAGTTTGCTACTAAGCTTCTCAAACAAAACTCTAAATATCTTTAAAATGTTTAAAAGTCTATACTATAAACTATATAGCAGCCTGGTCCCATCCAAACATTTTATTTCTGGCTGACTAATAAGAACCTGAAATTGCATAGCAGTCAAGTAATTATACTAGAACTGCTGATTTCAGCAAGCTCATGCAATTTTTGTGTGAAAAAAAAAAAAAGCATCAGACTACCTGTCACAGATCGGCCAGGCTCAATCAGCTCCCAATCACAGCGAACACCATCACCTGAGTTCTAATCACACGCACCTGTCACGGATCAACAATCACCCTCAGCTCCCATACAAAAGCACACACCGCACTTCACTCCAGTGTCCAATCTCGTTTCATCAAAGTGAACTCTCTCTCGCTGATATCCTTACTAGATACTTAGAAAGACTTTACCTGCCTGTGATACTTACCTCCCCTGTTTCCTCCAGTGTGTTCTCCTGCGTTCCGTTCCCTAGTCCGTTCCCGTCATCTGCGCCGTGGATTCCCCCTGTACCCATCAACTGAGGTGTGTGCAGTCCTCTGTCTCCCTTCCACGATCTCCTGTGAGGACCCTATACGGAATTACTCTTCTCATCTACCTTCAGGCCCGTTACCATAGTTCATATTCTCACCTGCCCTATCCATCCGCACCCCTTGCTGAAAATAAACATTGTTGTACTTTTCTAACCCTCTGTGTGAGTCTCCTTCCGTAACAGAAGATCGGACCACAGAGGATCAGCAGGATGAGCCCAGCAGGCACACAACGTCATAAGACGTTGATATTTGGTTAAATTTCGGTTGCGACGTCGGGTGACCAAAATTCAATGTAAATTCAACGTTTAATGTCAATGTTAAATTAATGTCCAATACCGACATCAGCTGACGTTGATATTTTGTTGTTTTTAGGTTGTGTAACCAAAATCCAATGTTAAGTCAATGCCAAATTGACGTCAAATATTGACGTTAACCCGATTTTAATTTTCAACCAAAATGCAACGTCTGTCTGACGTCATGTCCAACGTCAACCGTAGACGTCCGGTGCCTGCTGGGAATACATGTCGTTCCAAAAGTAGTTATTATTTCACAGATACATCTCAGAAAACAAACCCTATATAGCTCATGGATATTCAATTCAATTCACATTTATTTGTACAGTGCTTTTCATGATACACATTGTTGCAAAGCAACTTTACCGACTTACTTAGTTTGCTACTAAGCTTCTCAAACAAAACTCTAAATATCTTTAAAATGTTTAAAAGTCTATACTATAAACTATATAGCAGCCTGGTCCCATCCAAACATTTTATTTCTGGCTGACTAATAAGAACCTGAAATTGCATAGCAGTCAAGTAATTATACTAGAACTGCTGATTTCAGCAAGCTCATGCAATTTTTGTGTGAAAAAAAAAAAAAGCATCAGACTACCTGTCACAGATCGGCCAGGCTCAATCAGCTCCCAATCACAGCGAACACCATCACCTGAGTTCTAATCACACGCACCAGTCACGGATCAACAATCACCCTCAGCTCCCATACAAAAGCACACACCGCACTTCACTCCAGTGTCCAATCTCGTTTCATCAAAGTGAACTCTCTCTCGCTGATATCCTTACTAGATACTTAGAAAGACTTTACCTGCCTGTGATACTTACCTCCCCTGTTTCCTCCAGTGTGTTCTCCTGCGTTCCGTTCCCTAGTCCGTTCCCGTCATCTGCGCCGTGGATTCCCCCTGTACCCATCAACTGAGGTGTGTGCAGTCCTCTGTCTCCCTTCCACGATCTCCTGTGAGGACCCTATACGGAATTACTCTTCTCATCTACCTTCAGGCCCGTTACCATAGTTCATATTCTCACCTGCCCTATCCATCCGCACCCCTTGCTGAAAATAAACATTGTTGTACTTTTCTAACCCTCTGTGTGAGTCTCCTTCCGTAACAGAAGATCGGACCACAGAGGATCAGCAGGATGAGTGTACCCGACCCGTTCCAGGAGATCGTGGATGCTCTCAAACAGATACTCACTCCTGCCATTGTCACACCACCAGTCACGCCCGTCACCAACGCCCCTTCCTCTTCTACGACGGTACTTACCGGTCCCATGGCCAGCAGTCACGCCCGTCCCCAACGTCTCTTCCTCTTCCACGACAGTACTTACCGGTCCCATGGCCAGACCAGCGCCCTTCTCTGGCTCGGCGGAGGAGTGCAACGGATTTCTTCTGCAGTGTTCGCTCGCACTGGAGATGCAGCCACATCGTTACGCTACGGAAAGTGCCAAGATAGCATTCATCCTCTCGCTGCTGACAGGGCGAGCGCTGCAATGGGCAGAGACCATCTGGTCCCAAGCTGGTACAGTAACTAAATCCCTTGATACTTTTATGACACATTTCCGTGAAGTGTTTGGTAAACCCGTAGGCGATACCTCTGTCTGTGACCAGTTATATCACTTCCGTCAGGGGTCTCTGTCCATAAATGACTACGCCCTGAGATTCAGAACCCTCGCAGCAGCCAGCGGCTGGAATGAGCGTCCAAATTCCCTTTAAAATCTTAAATGATTCCCTTTGAGCTAAATTGACCTGTTTCCCTTACATATTATTGGTGGAGAATGCAGGCAAGTTTAATCTAAATTGCGAGCATAAACCAAGTTATTTAATATTTTCTATTGCTGCGGATGAAAGATTAGAAGCTTCTGAGTCGAGTGTGTGTCTGTGACGTAAGCAGCGCGTAGCCGCTTGAATGAATGAACGCAGAGAAGGCTCTAACTCGAGTCCGCCTCTCCATTGTTAAACTGCAGTAAGTGAACTTAAAGGTAACATCTGAGATCGTACAATAAGGTAGAAGTTGAGCGTGTCCCTCATTTTTGTAATGCCTTGTTTTATAGCTGAATTGATTTCATTGCGTGTCCCAGTGTTTTTCAATAGCTATACTCCCGGCAGGGAATCTCAGTCACCGTTAGCTGAACGGAGCTAAACTGCAGTAGTTAAAAGGGAAATAAATCGGTGACAAAGAATAGTTTTGAGCGTGTTCCTCAATCTATTTATCAAAGCCTTATTATTCATAGTTTGATTTGCCAGTGCGTGTTCCATTGTCAAATCATGCCATGCTATTCGACTCCCTGGATTAAACATTAGAGAATAATGCTTGCCTGTTTGTGTCTGTTGTTCACTAAGTGATTTTAAGATACATGTAACACTGCGGGTGTCCGAGTGTGAAGGGAGTGTTTTAAAAGCTTGATCAAGTAAATATTAACTTTGTACCAACAGCGAAGAAAAGCTGTTGTGTTTACGTGTCCAGAGAAACTGGCACGGAGATTTAAAGATCCGCTGAGATCATTATCACTGTTTCCCTTAACTGCAGCACGAAGCCGCTATTTTTAATTAAGTTAAATTTAACTCCAAACGAACTGAGAGTTTAAGCGCCACATTGCAAAACCAACCAAAAGCGGTGTTGTTATTTGTACGGTTGAAATGCGCCGACATTTCATATTACATGCTTAACTGTACTTGCAATGCAACGATTCACATGCTAGACACTAGAGCTTGTTTTTGGTTGCCTAATACACCTGTTGGTCTCTTTCTCTCTCTTATTCCTCCCTTTTCTCACTTTTTACCACTTTATCTTATTTTACTAGAAAGGGAAATACTGACTCACAATTATTAATTGTGCCAAATTCAAATTTAATGAAAACATTAATTTGGAATCATTCAAATTTCCCCCTCAGGTCATTTCATATGATCATTATTTCTAGTATTCCCTCTTATGCCTAATCATCTTAGGTACGAATAAGACTTGAACTTTTAAAGTTTAAGTAAACTTATTCTACCTAATTGATTTTATTACCCCTATCAATAAATTCTATTCAGACTTATACTTACTCATTATTTAATTGCGTTTTACCCCTTTTCTTCCTGTTTGGTTATACACTTAGCCATTATTGTTTTATTCACTGATTTCCTTCTTTATTTAATTTCATTTTTACTTATTTTGCCCATTTATTACTGTTTAATTTTACTTTACTTACCATTCTCTTTCCTCTGTATATCCTAGCTTGGGAACGACACACCTGAGCCCCTAATAGGAGACATTGTTATCCCTCACTACAAGTTCAAATAAATTATTCCTCTTTACTCTTCACATGTGTAGGGACCTGTAAGAACCATCAATCAATTCTATGTGAATGAAATACACAATCTTGTCGAAGAAGATGAATCATCCTTATGAATTTGATTGTAATCAACCCCTCCTTCGTTCTTCCTAACCTCCCTACATTTGGAAACGCAATCCAAATTTTAGCATCTCATCCAACGCTGAGATCAATTTAATAGAGATAAGTGTTGAACAACTGTTGCCTTCGCAGCCTCCCTGGTGAGCGGTCCAACTGTAAGGTGTACGGTGTCAGTCCTGTCAGACTAAGAAAAGAGATATCAACATTATTATTGCATTCTTTTGTCTAAAACAGAGATTTAATAATATTGTTTACCTTCTTGATAACAACATTCAATTGAAAAAAAAAAATAATTTCTCTAACTGAAAAGGAATTGTTTATTTTCATTGAATTGTTTTCACCCTTTTCGCTCTTTTTCCTCTTCCTAATTAGAGTGATGAAGTCTTCGCATCCATAGTCTACTTAGACACCCCGAGACCAACACAATCATCACCACACTTCACTAGTGGTTCACAATCACTGACACAACACTTAGTTGTCCCACCACACATAGGCTTCTACTCCACACAGATCTGTGTCAGTCTCTCTTCTCCCCAGCGTGCCAACATGCCGCAGACTGCAGACCCCATTGCCCATGGGGAAGATGCGAACACTTGGCTGAGAGGCATGACAGACAGCCTCACCCCCAAGACATTTGAACTGTTATTATTTTTAATAATCAAGTCCTGAGGAACGAAACTTCCTAGATCTACAGCCCAGTCAAACAAAGTCAGACTACCAGCTACTTCGTGAGGTCCTGATTAAAGAGTTTACAGACCCTGAGTCTGAACATGCACTGTTAACTGCCTTGGAGATCAAACAAGGTTGACAAGAGGTTCCACAAACTTACAACAGCCGACTCCGACAAGCCTACTTTGGTGCACACAACAAACCTGACCTTGAAGAGGATGTGAACTTCAAAAGCCTCTTCCTAAGAAATCTGCACCCTGGAGTCAGCCACCATCTAGGCGTCATGGCCTGTCTGCGCTCCATGACCATCCAACAGTTGCGTGACCTAACACAGAAGGCCTACAACAAGCAGAAGATGGCCTCAAAGAAAGGTAACAAAACATCCACACTCTTGAACTCTGTCACCAAAGACTCAAGCCTTGCACTGGACGACACCCAGTGGCATCACGACACCAGAATGCGGCCATCCTCACAATAGGTAGAACACCTGACACTAAGTTAAGGTACATGACACACTAGCTGCACATGACATCCTAGCTCAACAGTAGTTGTAAGCCATGCGAAAACCCACAGCAGCTTTGTTTTTTTGTTTTGTTTTGTTATTTTTTTACCTATCCTTTTCCTTCCCCTCTTTCCTTAGTAGGTGAAACACCTAGACACCCTGCAAGGGTCAAAGGTCTGATATTAGGATTGACTCACCACATCTAATATCCGCCAGTCAATCTAAACTGAATGGAAGCCAGAGCTCCATGCATAACACTTATTGACAATTCCAAGGAGATTGTCAATTTTGGGGCAAGCAATCAAGATTAATGGTCAAGGAAATGCACAGCATTACCATCACATGTAAACCAGTGATCACGATCACGAGCTTTTCGGATTGACTCTTCCCCCACCTCGAAGACAAAGAACAGACTGAGATTCCTTACAGACCTCTTAATCTCTGGTCTCCTTCCCCTCGTCCCAGCGGCATTGGAACATCTCTGTGGAGCCACTGTCTTCACCAAGTTAGACCTCCGCAGTGCGTACAACCTCATCCGGATAAGTGAGGGGGACCAATGGAAGACCGCCTTTGTGACCCCTACTGGGCACTATGAATATCTTGTCATGCCGTATGGACTGGTAAACGCCCCCTCCGTATTCCAGGATTTTATGCACGAGGTACTCCATGAGTATCTGCACAGGTCCGTCCTCGTCTACATAGATGACATTCTAATCTATTCCCGGAGCATGGCCGAACATCGCCATAATTGGTCAAAGCACCGTTTGGGATGTGTCCAAAAGCCCAGTTTAAATACTCAGGACACCATCAAATCATCCTCTTTTTTTTTTTGCTTTACTCTTTTTTAGTCATCCCTTCTCTCTTTTTAGTCATAGCTTTGAGCTATGCATTTTAGTCATCACCTTTTTAGCTCTTTAGGTCATGGCTTCTAGCCGTGCTTCTCAGTCATTGCTTTTTGCGCTCTTTGAGTGTGCTCTGGCTTACATGCCAGAGGTCCTGAAACGCCTGAGAGAGTTTCATCTGTTCCTCAAAGCCGAGAAGTGCTCCTTCAGTCCTCGGTTCAGTTCCTTGGCTATGTCATCGATGACGGTGGTATCCAGATGGACGAGGGGAAGGTTGAGGCCATCCGAAACTGGCCAGTTCCGACCACCGTCAAGGAACTTCAACGTTTCCTGGGATTCGCAAACTTCTATAGAAGATTCATCTACCACTACAGCTCCATAACCAGTCCACTCACTAACATGCTCCAAAATAAGCCCAAATCTCTGTCCTGGTCACCAGCCGCCACGGATGCCTTTGAAGTACTTAAGAAAGCCTTCACTTCTGCCCCGCTCCTCATCCATCCAGACCCAAATAAATAGTTTGGGGTTGAGGTTGACGCTTCCACTACAGAAGTCGGAGGCGTACTTTCTCAGCAGCAGGGGACACCAGCCAAACTCCATCCATGTGCCTTCT
>NW_015551070.1:71363-81980 GCF_001515605.1 Sinocyclocheilus anshuiensis | reverse complement strand
ACCAGTCCCATGGCCAGACCAGCGCCGTTCTCTGGCTCGGCGGAGGAGTGCAATGGATTTCTGCTGCAGTGTTCACTCGCACTGGAGATGCAGTCACATCTTTATGCTACGGAAAGCGCTAAGGTAGCGTTCATCATATCACTGCTGACGGGGCGAGCACTTCAATGGGCAGAGACCATCTGGTCCCAAGCTGGTACAGTGACTGAATCCCTTGATAATTTCATTGCACATTTCCGAGAGGTCTTTGGTAAAACCGTGGGCGATACCTCCATTTGTGATCAGTTATATCATCTCCCTCAAGGATCTCTGTCTATAAATGATTACGCCCCCAGGTTCAGAACCCTCGCAGCAGCCAGCGGCTGGAATGAGCGTGCACTTCTAACCACTTACCGGCAGGGACTGGAGCCGAAGGTTCAACTTCAGCTCGCAGCCTATGACGATTCCTATGGCTTGGAACGGTTCATACAGCTGTCCATCCGCTGCGCAACTCGCATGCTATCCTGCATGTCAGCACATCAACTCTCACCATACACTCCACTCCTTCGTCGGCCAGACACCATCAGCCCTCCAGAACCAGGTTGTGAACCCATGCTAGTGGACGGCGCTCGACTCTCCCCTTGGGAGCGGCAGAGACGGCTGAGCCAGAGCTTATGTTTATACTGTGGAGCTGGAGGGCATGTAATCGCGGCATGCCCTATTCCCCCGCCACGACCTATGGTGAGTGTCATTAAGCCATCAATAGTTAATATGCAGCCCCTCACCACTGGTGTAAAACTTACTGCCTCCGAAATCTCCTTTCCAGTACATGCCCTCCTCGACTCTGGCTCAGCCGGGAACTTCATCTCCGGGAATCTCTGCGGCCAACTCCATCTCCCCACCACGACCACTAAGACCACCTACCAAGTCCAATCGGTAACTGGAAAACCACTCAGTCGAAGACACGTACGTCACAGCGTGGGTCCGCTACTCTTACAAGTTGGTCAATTGCATGAAGAGACACTCCATCTCCTGGTTCTGGAGGAATCCACCACTGATGAGGTCCTAGAGCGCCTGAGAGAATTCCATCTGTTCCTCAAAGCCGAGAAGTGTTCCTTCCATCAGTCCTCGGTTCAGTTCCTTGGCTATGTCATCGATGACGGTGGTATCCAGATGGACGAGGGGAAGGTTGAGGCCATCCGAAACTGGCCAGTTCCGACCACCGTCAAGGAACTTCAACGTTTCCTGGGATTCGCAAACTTCTATAGAAGATTCATCTACCACTACAGCTCCATAACCAGTCCACTCATTAACATGCTCCAAAATAAGCCCAAATCTCTGTCCTGGACACCAGCTGCCACGGAGGCCTTTGAAGCACTTAGGAAAGCCTTCACTTCTGCCCCGCTCCTCATCCATCCAGACCCCAATAAACCATTTGTGGGTGAGGTGGACGCTTCCACTACAGGAGTCGGAGGCGTACTTTCTCAGCAGCAGGGGACACCAGCCAAACTCCATCCATGTGCCTTCTTCTCACGCAAACTGTCGGATGTCCCTTCTGTCGATTACTGGTTCCGAGAGAGCGAGAGGGTCTGGGTAGTGCTCACTACCCAATGATGGTAAAGCTCACCATCAGCTTCAGCGTGCAGTGCGCAGGGGCAAGACTACCGCAGACCTTCGAAGGGCTGAGACTCCATCTTACCAACCAGGCCAGAAGGTATGGCTGTCAACACGGGACATCAGGATGCCCTGGCCCGACGGCAAAACCCCCTCTATCGTTAATCCAGGTACCATCTACAAATTCGACGAGATCTTGGACTCCCGGCGCCGTGGTGGTCTCTTAGAATATCTTGTGGACTGGGAAGGCTATGGGCCAGAGGAATGTTCATGGGTTCGCAGAGCTGACATCCTCGATCCCACGCTACTGGAAGCCTTTCACTCCACTCATCCAGATCGCCCTGGGCCCCGAGGAAGAGGTAGACCACCACGACGTCTGGGTTTTCGGCCCTGAGGAGCGGGCCGTGGAGGGGGGGTACTGTAACAGATCGGCCAGTCGAAGTGGACTCTCTCTCTCTGATATCCTTACTAGATACTTAGAAAGACTTTACCTGCCTGTGATACTTACCTCCTGTTTCCTCCAGTGTGTTCTCCTGTGTTCCGTTCCCTAGTCCGTTCCCGTCATCTGCTCCGTGGATTCCCCATGTACCCATCAACTGAGGTGTGTGCAGTCCTCTGTCTCCCTTCCACGATCTCCTGTGAGGACCCTATACGAGATTACTCTTCTCATCTACCTTCAGGCCCGTTACCATAGTTCATATTCTCACCTGCCCTATCCAGCTGCACCCCTTGCTGAAAATAAACATTGTTGTACTTTTCTAACCCTCTGTGTGAGTCTCCTTCCGTAACACTACCTGGGTTTCAGACTGTCATAAGTCATGAAATAAACAAAAACAGAGAGAGCAACTGAACGTCACAGGAACACATGGCAACAGATACAGCCACGTCCTGATCTGTTTAAAGGTGAAATGCTTAATTTCAGTGCCAACAAAGAGAAAAAAAAAAGAAAAAAAAAAAAAGACCAAGTTTCAAACCAGCCGTCTTCCATTGGGCACGCAAACAATTCTGCACCACTGTCACATAATGTTTGAGCCAGTGTCATTATGTTCGGTGCTCAAACAAACCGAATGAAATTTGATTTGGTTCCACTTGTGGTATAAAAATTACACTCGTCACCTTTAGACCACTGACCTGGGGCTTTAAAATCTGTCTGTTAAAACCTTTGTAACCCTCACAGTAAACAGATTCATTAGACCATTAAAGGCTGTAATTAACAGAGCAAGATGGTAAAATGCTTTCTCTCTGAAGGGCTCCTCTGTAGATCGTAAGTGGAGAGCCTAGCTTTGAAAAACACAGGCTTTTGCTCTTCTAATCCTGACTCTTACCAGCTTTAATAACTCAGTGTGCTCTCAAAGACACAAATGTCACTGCTGCACACCCTACGCTCTTATCTACCTCTGCACACAACGGGAAATAAATGATTAATCACAGGCTCGTCATGGAGACGCCTCATCAAGCTACAAGCATGATAAATGCTCCTCTCAAATAATAGTGGAATAAACTATAGTGCTCCATTCACATGGAAATGACGACAATGATGGGCGATGATGACGATGCTGGAATAACGTCCTTACCGATAAGACTGACTAACTGAGAGCTGGCGCCAGAAGATGAAGTGGAACTGCATGGATAATGACTCAAATTATAGCTGTGATGAATCGAGCCAAATATCATGCATACTCTCAGGGTAATCCTCACCGGTGGCCTGAGTGATATTTTACACAACCGTGCATGTTTCTTTATTCATTTCATTTTATTATAGATGCTGGACAGTATATTTGTATGCTGTATGCCAAGCAGTTTAGTCAAATACTGCAGATTGTGCTTTCTCGACGGACAGATCTCTGACGAAAAGACTGTGTAAATATTACGGATCAGTGCTGGCTTGATTTAACATCAATACACATTAATACACTAAAAAATCCAACATACTTCATCTTGTACCTATTAAAGAAATAAGTAAAAATAAAGTGGTTCCGTATATTATTAAAATTCTACACTGACTTTGGATTCTTAATTTTTCATCTCACATTTGACAAATCCCCATCCAAATGGTCTGAACAAATCGAGGAAAAAGTACATTAGTATATTCAACTAGACACACATTGACATCAACAATAATAAAATAAGCTCTGAATAATCACCACATGACAAGTAACAGACACACAACAACATCAGCATAAGTAATGCATTCATGCAGCAATGCATGCTGGGAACTCAATTAGGCATACAATGTGAGTTAAAACTTAAAAATTCATTTTAACTAAAGGTGCAATCTGATTTCTTGCATTAAAAAGATTTTACACAAAGAAATGAATAATACTTTTGAGAAATAAAATCTGTTTTATTTTACAAGAAGCGAACACCAGGAACAACGGGCAAAGTTTTGTGCGGGGCACACCTGCTATTTGACCAGTGGCAGCCCTGTGGGCAGTTAGTTTGATAAATAAATGAATCATGACTGACCGTGAAAAGCATATTTCTACAATTGAAATGGTAACTGAAAATATTTTCTTTTATGTGATGCTGCATCCATACAATTAGGTGTCAGTATAAGTCAAAAAATGTTGTCACCAGTCAAAGGGACAAGTTAGACATGTTTTTATTTTAACAATGCAGCAGATGATTCATGATATTTTTGGTTCCCTTTCCATATTTCACTCGTACTGTGTCACTAGATGCTTATCGGGAAAACTCATTTTTCTCTGAGGACTGAAGCCTTTATAAACACGCAGTGTAACTGCATGGCCATTGGTTCATGCAGTAAATTAAAAATAAAAATCTCCTATGGCAACGAAGCCCGCCAGAGCCCACCAGAATGGGCGGGGCCATCTGGCTATATAAGTGGGTATTTCGCCACAGGATCTCAGATCAATTCTCCTTCAGCGACGACGATCTCCCTTCGCTAATCTACGGGACTTGAAGCGCTGGCCGTTGACATGCCTCGCTGTGGACAAGAAGCTGTTTTTTTCCTGTGCCACTCTGCTGTTCCCGTCCACTCTCTGAGCCGCCTTCAGCGTCCGGAGGAGCCCACTAGTAGCCATCTTGACGAATGGTTCCTGCCGGGGCGCCATCAGGCCCCTCATCAGTGAGCCTCCCCATTTTCCCGGAGGTCCACGATGAGCTCATGAAATCGTGGCGCGCTCCCTACTCGGCTCGCCTTCGCACGTCCTCTTCTTCTAAAAAACAAAAAAGGCTATAAAAAGCTGCCAACCCTCGATGAGTCAGTGGCTGCGTACCTCTGCCCACCCACTGCCATTAGATGGAAAGCAAAGGTTGCGCACCCCTCCAAGCCCTGCAGAACGACGTCTCCCCCACCAGGCAGGTGGCCTCAGCTCTGCACTCCATGGCCATGCTCCAGGTCTTTCAGGCCAAACTCCTCCAAGTCATGGACGAGTCCGGACCTGACCCCATAGCCTTCAAGGAACTGCGTAGCGCAACAGACCTGGCTTTGCGAGCTATGAAGGCTACAGCACAGGCCATTCGGAGGTCAATGGCCAGCTTAGTGTTGGAACACCACTTGTGGCTAAAATTCACTGAAATCAAGGAGGCTGACAAGGTCCCCTTCCTCGACTCTCCGGTCTCCGGCTGTTTGGACCCGCCGTTGAGGGGTTTGCAGAGCGTTTTACAGCTGCGCAGAAGTCGTCCCAGGCAATGCGGAACTCCCTGCCTAAGCGCCCCAGCTCTGCAACAGCCACCAGTCGCCCCAGACTTGCACCAGCACAGCAGCCAGCGAAACCTGTGCCGCTGCCCGCTCAGCCTGCTCAGAAGCACAACGCTCCCGCTCGGCCAGACGCTACCCGTTTCTGAATCACAAAGGACCCCGGCCCAAGCTGACATTGGATCCTGCACCTCAGGCATTGTTCTGAACTGCTGGACAGGAAGAGGAGGGGTCAAAGTCTCGCCAGTGCCGGACAACCCCCCAAACGCCCTCTGTTATGCCCTCAAGCACCCCGTTCGGTTCTGGGTGCCGGTGGCAGTATGTTTGTCCCAAAAATTGTTGTGAATACTGGGCCCATTCCAAAAGCGACCTCACAAACAGCCGCTGTTATAGCGAGAAAAATAAAAAACAAACATTTTCAAAAAGAGAGCAAATTTCCTCTTCCAATTATCACGAGTGTCAAGTCCCCGCATGGCGACTTGCCACCCGAACTAATCCAACCCTTCGCCACACAGGCCGAGGCCTTGCAGGCCATCCCCGGAGTGTCAGACTGGGTTTTGGGGATCATAAAATGAGGTTACTCACTCCAGTTCACTCGAAGACCCCTGCGATTCAGCGGCGTGGTTCCCACCTTAGGGCAGAGCAAGGACACTCACGTCTTGCGATCCGAGGTGATGAATTTACTGGCAAAAGGAGCCGTAGAGACTGTTCCGCCAGCTCAGAGCGAGTCAGGCTTCTACAGCCGTTACTTCCTCGTCCCCAAAAAGGATGGCGGCCTCCGGCCCATCCTCGATCTCAGACACCTTAACCATGCCCTCATGAATCGGCCATTCAGAATGACTACTCTGAAACAGATCCTCTCGCAAATACGCCCAGGGGACTGGTTCTTATCTCTGGATCTGAAAGACGCATACTTTCACATCCAGGTAGCTCCCCATCACAGATGAGTTTCAAGATTTGCCTTCGAGGGAGTGGCATATCAATACACGTACCTGCCCTTCAGACTGTCCCTGGCTCCTCGCACTTTTACGAAGTGCATGGATGCGGCCCTCTCCCCTCTGAGACAGACGGGAGTCCGCATTCTGAATTACCTCGATGACTTGCTCATCTTAGCCCAGTCAGAGGCCAAGCATGGCCAAGCATCCCACATGTCCCTCCTCCTCAGGGTCAATTTTGCCAAGAGCTCACTGTCTCCCAGCCAACGAACTTCGTTCCTGGGAGCAGTTTTCGACTCAGTCCACATGAGGGCGGTAGTCGCGCCAGAACCTACACTGGCCATACAACAGCTCGCGGCTTCTTTCAAAATCGGAGCCTCTCGCCCCCTCAAAACGTTTCAAAAGATGCTGGGCCTCATGGCCTCTGCATCGCCGGTACTACAGTTGGGCCTGCTATGCATGAGACCCTTTCAGTACTGGCTGAAACCACAAATTCTGCCCCATGCGTGGCGTCACGGACGCATGCGTGTCAGGGTGAGCCAGGCCTGTGTGACAGCTCTGGCCTCTTGGAAAGACCCGCAGTGGTTCAAGCAGGCTCAAAAGACTATAGGCATGATTCACAGAAGGAAGGTTGTCTCGACAGATGCATCCAACACAGGTTGGGGAGCTCTGTGTGAGGGCAGACCGACCTTCGGCACCTAGTCGGATGCAGAAGGTCAGCTACACATCAACTGCCTTGAGATGACGGCAGTATGTCGAGCCCTTCAGACCTTCTTACCGGACCTGAAGGAACATCACATGCTAGTCCACTCAGACAGCATGACAGTAGTATCTTATATAAATCACCAAGGCAGGCCCACCTCAAAACGCCTTTTCGAGATGGTAAAACGCCTCTTGGAGTGGGCACATCTCAACTTACGTTCATTGAGGGCAGCACATGTGCCTGGCGTATTGAACCAAGGAGCAGACATGCTATCTCGGAGCAACGTCCCCTCAGAGGAGTGGATGCTCCACCCACAAACGGTTCAGAGAATCTGGGAGATCTTTGGCAGGGTAGAGGTCGACCTCTTTGCCTCAAAGACAACTCTCACTGCCCAACTTATCTTTCGAAGAGCAAGGACGCGTTGGCCCACGTTTTGCCCAACCTCCTCCTGTATGCTTTCCCCCCAATTGTTCTGATCCCTCAGGTAATCAGACGAGTCAGGGAACACAGACACAGGGTCCTTCTGGTGGCCCCGCTCTGGAGGAACCAGCTTTGAGTTTCCCAGCTGCAATTACATATATTCATAACGGATGACAAAATTAGTGAAGAGGTCGATACTTCCCGATACTTACGTACTTGATCAGCATTGCAATTAATGCTGATGAATGAAGTAATTTACAATTTTTTTCATGTATTCATAAAAACTGTTCTGAAAATCTGTAATGCTTGCCTGCTGGCCTAAACATCACAATGCTGTTTTTATTTTTTTACATTTGGTGTAATTGTGATGCATGCTTGCTAATAAATACTTAATAGGTGAATGAATAGATGAAAGAACATGCAACATAATGCAAAGATGAGTAGATAAACATCTATGAATACAGATCTAATCATTTAGTTCCAAGGTTACACATTCCCTTTTATTCTGCAGGAGCTCGTATTCTCTAGGGTTTTTAAAAGCCACACCGTATGTCTGTAAGATTTCTGTCAGAGCCTGCGGTGCACTGATCAATTGTGCATTCATTTGAGAATGAGATTATAAAACAGAGATTAGTGCTCATTGACTATCACTCTTGAGTACAATCTGTCTATGAATAGCGCATCAATATCTGCAACATTTATTGGCATTTTATTGAATAGCACAGTGTTGAAAACACAGCTGGCTTCCCATCCAAACGAACAGCATGATCTCACATGCTGAGCATAAATCTTGAACTCTCATTGCAAGAGATTTTCTGTTTTATTGGTGAAAGCTTTCAAGAAAATCAAACTTAATCATGGGACATTTGTGGAAATTTGACCAGCTACTGAATCAGAGGTAATGTTCAACAGCATCCATACATAGTCAATAACTTTTAACCAGATACAGAAAAAGGGGAGAGAACCATAATTAGTTTGTGTCAATAACACTTATATTGTAATGCACAAACTGCACCAACACCCATCAAAATACACAGGAAATGCAAACACAGAAGTCAAACTGCAAATGTGCAACTATTCAATATTAATTACAACATAATGAAACATAAAGAATTTGTTTTTGGTGCTGGCATGCTGGCTTTCATAAGAGATTGCATAAAAAAATTCTGCCAATGATTTAACAAGCTATATATCATTATATATCATTCTGGAGTCCACAAGGACCTGTGATTGTTGTGCTTCTCTATTGTTTAAAGATCTGTCATGGTACTTCATGTAGTAACATGACATTTAGGTATACTGGCGAGTCCTTAGTTTTTAAATCAGATCTCTATAGGTTTTAATCACAAAGGTCATACCGCAAAATATTTTAATGAAAATGTTGGCCTTTTCAGCAAATTAGACTATCATACGTACAAGGAGATGAGAAAAGAATTCCAGAAATTCATATCTCCTTTTGACCTCTTCTGCACTTCTGAAGAGCAATACTGTCTCATCCTTCTCTCTCTCTCTCTCACTTTAGCATTGTGCTATCCCTGAAGTGACATGCCACAAGGCTTATTTTCACAGGCTTCTAAAGATGTTTCCACCTGATACCTGTAAGTTGTTTCTCCAAAGGAAATTGAATGACTTAAGGTCCTTGCTGGGAATGCCAAAAGTGATGTGTCTGGCAATGCTGATGATGAGTTGATATAATGCTTCAATGTAGAGGCTGCTGTTAAAATTTTTTCCTTTTTGAATTGACTCCTAGATTTCTTTAAGCACTGTGAAATTGCTCTAAAATGGCTAATAAAAAATAAAATAAATAAAAAGTTATAGTCAGAGATACACTGATTAAGCGGACCAATTTAATTCAAATACAATCTGTGTGATCACGCATGGAACCAATTAACCTTCCTGTAGATCCTGTTTTGATAATAATATCACTCTATCTGCATACATCTGCAGCTTGCATACATGTGCTCGAGTGAACTTATTACAGTGGACATAATTAGGAAGATATTCATAAATCATCATCTTGTGTAATTTGGTTAGAGAGCTGCAGAAGGTATTTTTAGTTAATAGCATACATTTTGGTTTGTTTCTCACACACGGCTATAGTGGCTTTTTTTTTTTTTTTTTCAGAGGAGTAGCAAGTTATTTTCATATTCTTAGTATAGTCAACTGGAAAATTCGCGATCACTGAATCACAATGCTTTCATCCAAATGGATACTAAATTTCCTAAGGAACAAACCACAGACTGTATATTATAACTAGGAAGCCAATACTCCTCCACTTGTATCCTGAAAACTGTAATACCACAAGGGTCTGTTCTAAGCCTTCTCACATACTCTTCACTTATGACTCTGTTCCTGCCCATAATTCCATCATCAAATGCACAAATTAATGTGTGCTGAATGCAATCTGATCCTCAACACAGAGAAAATAACAAAGCAAAGAAAGTCATTGTGGACATTAAGAAGTTGCAGAAGCTACAGAACTACAGTGAAACATTGGAGTGGGTTAGCATTTTTTTAATGCCTTTATTTTCTTCAAGGCTAAAATAAAAAGTTGACTGCTGGACATTTTCAACAGGTGCACATTTGAAAGCATCCTTACATACTGCATTACAGTCTGGTACGACAGTTGCACATCACTGGACTGAAAAGCCCGATACACCAGGTAGTCCAAACTGCCCGACACATCACTGGCATCAAGCTACTGGCCATTGAAGACCTTAACAACATGCACTGTCAGGAGCTACAGTCTGCTGTCCCTCGTGTCTTCTGGAAGGTGGTATAGCTTCATCCAAGCATGCACCACCAGGCTCAGAAACAACTTCTTTCCAAGAGCTGTCTCCTAGCTAAACTCTGGACACAATATTCGCCCACACATCTCTACAACAGAACACCCACCTTGAAATATTAGACAGCATTATTAAGACATTACCTCATACTGTATTCCACCACTGTTGATGCTGTCTCTTTACTGCCAATATTTTGCCCATTCCCGTAATGTTTGCAGTACATCAGCATCTGTCTCTGACATACAATATCCAGAGATGCACACATAATACTTGCATTGCCTCCACATCTGCCTTGATATCTATGTATAATGACAGAATGGCAAATATATTGTCTTAATTCACTTCTCTGTGAGCTGTAATTCATTTTGTTCTCTCCTTGGGAAGTCAGAACTTCACAGCAATTAAAGGCTTCCTCAGTATTGTGTGATTCACAAGTGTGCATATCACCTTTAGCAGAAATGAAGTGAAAAAAAAAAACAACCATTGTAAGGGTGGTGGTATGACTACAGTATTATCCATATA
>NW_015551070.1:54150-71219 GCF_001515605.1 Sinocyclocheilus anshuiensis | reverse complement strand
ATATATATATAAATATCTTATTTTGTGTTTCCCAGTAAAAATATTTATTGAAAACTTAAATGCATACAGGTTTGGAACAACATTAGGGTGACATGGATAAACAGAAAATGAAATAAAAACTGAGCGAAAACAGTTAGTCATTTAACATGTCCGCCAGACTTTTCCAACCTGTTTGTGAGGCCGGTTCCAAGGTGACACCATTTTGCAGGAATCCCAATAAAACCATCCAGTGTCTCTGAGGTTAATGCGTTTATTATTGTGATTGTTATCCCTAATGCAACACATTCACCGCCTGTAATTCTCTCTCGCTCTCTTCTCTGGGCCGGGAGGCAGGAGAGGCAAAGATTACAAAAGCAGGCATTACATAATTCATTATCCAGACCGGTCTGGTTTGGTTCAGGGGAAGGGGGAGGGAGAGGGGACACCTTCAGATGGTGGTTCTGACAGAGGAACAGAGCCTGAAAATGGTTGTGAAACACCTCATTGGTTTCAGTGAGGGCAGAGAGAGAGAGAGAGAGAGAGAGAGAGAGAGAGAGAGAGAGAGACAGAGAAAGCGAGATTCTCTCATCTCCCTGCAACTGGGCAGAGAGAGCGCAGTGCAGTGGTCAGTAAACAAAACAAAGGATCACAGCTTCCTAAGAAAATGCTTTTTAACACATCTTAATAATATTCTTATTATTTCATCATTGATAACTATAATTGGTGTCTGCTAAAGCAAGTGCCACTATTACTATTTTTAGGGTTAGGGATTTGAACAAAATAGTTTATTTTAGTTCAGCAGGCAACCACTTAGTATATCCTAGTAATACTCTAGCAACCACCCAGAACTCCCTTGCAACCATTAAGTAATACAGTGATAACCACCCAAAACACTGTAGAAAAAGGCTAGCAGTGCCCTGGCATCCACTCTGAATATGCATTCAACCAAAAGCTGTCTCATTTTATAGGTTGCGCCCTACGATGTTGCATTTGTCGGTCGCATACATCTTATTTCTGAAAAGTAACCATTACAAAATTGACTATTATTCCTTGTGAAGTGTAAATTATAATTTCTTTCTTACTTTGGACCATAATGGTTACTTAAGGTAATGAGGCAGTCTTAATGACATATGTGGGCAACAAATGTGACCTCTGGAGGGCGCAGCCTTAAAAATGATAAACAGCACATACAGGCCTAGTAAACACCCTGAACACCATGTCAGCTGCCAAACAAACATCTATACTCCCTAGTTACCACCTTGCATTGCCTTGGCAGAAATCTCTAACATTGTGGTGATCAGTTTTGCACTGTAAAATGTGAAAGTTTAGTCACTATTATTCATAAAAACAATTACATGCTCCCACTCATATGAGCCATAGGAAATGGGTTCATTTTATTTGTGTAAAATATTACATTCAGATACATTCTTCAATGACAAGTGTTGCCTTCCTTAGCAGGCAACAGTGTTAAATTATATTGTCACTGTGATAAAATCTTATCCTGATCCATCTCCTGATGTTATGTGTGATGGCAGTAATTATTATTTACACAACTGAGATAGTGATAATGAATGAAATAATTTGTACATTTTAAAGGAGTTTTCTTATATGCTGTCCTTTAGTATGCTCTTTATTTCCCAGTATATTTCTGCATGCTGCAACCAGCTGTTAAGCAGCTTGAGTGCTTTTATGGCTGGAAGAGATACTAAGTTACTCAAATGTTTCCTGGCCTGTTAAGCTGAATGGAGTCAGTTTCATTGTTTTTTAGTCTGACCTTGCTGTGTCTGCAGGCATCACTGTGATGTCATGTGCAGGAAACATGACCGGAGCCATCCAAAGTAAACAGACCTTCATTAATGCCTATTTTGAGCAAATTCAGAGTGAAGCTAATTCAGCAAATTCAAAAGAATTGGACTAATAATAATTGGGGGTCAAGCCAAATGCAAGGTCAAGGGGAAGACTCGGTTGCCGACCAAACATCAGTTGGTATGGGCAGAATCCTGTGGTGTCGTTCTTGGTGCAATTATAAGAGTGTACTGTGACTGATCCCAACAGCCTCGAGTAAACTGCTTGAGTAACTGGCGGTTGGAATCTGCTTTCTTCAACCCGTTCCTTTTTACAGCAGAACTGAGGAGAATTTGCAACCTTTGTAGAAAATCTGAGGCTTTCTCGCCCAAGTTCTGATATGTGTTGAAGAACTTAGCGAATATCTCATCCCCATCCTCCACAAGACCATAGGCAGAATTCAGAAGATCAACATATTCTTGTGGAGAAGCAGAAAGTGACAGAAACAAATTTACTACCCGGGTAGTTTTAAACTCAGTTTCACTCAAGGTATCCGAAGTGTATAATGGTGTTGTATTCTCTTATCTGTATCCAGGGATTGATGACAGAATAAGGATGCTGAAACTTGCTCCAGAAAAAGATGTGTTGCGACATCAACTTGACACTGTTGGCTCGCTGTTCACTCATCCACGGTCGAAGAATTACACATCAACAGGAACAAGGGAAAAAAAAAACAACCTGCATAACGCAGAGAACTTATCACTCATTCACATTCACTTCATCTGAATTAACAACAGATATAAATCACATGAGACTTCGGATCTTTCTCATTCCTTTCTTCAACTGTATATTAACTCGTTAACTTACTTTACAAAGAAAATCCTGGGACAATATACCCAATTAAACTAACATTAAATAGAGCAATGTCTGACATGTTATGTTATTATATGACTAAAAACAAAATAAACAACTGAATGTCATACATGCATGTCATCAAATAATCACATACTCTGATTCTTTTCCTTAACAGTATATCCCAGAGTTGATTAATATCATAGATTATCACAATTTGTCTCTGTTTGCATGAACCAACGCACATCAAACAACATGTGACGCAGTTGATTTTAACAACTCATTTGATATAACTCCAATTGGTTTTTCCTTTATGCGACAAAATATCCTTTATCTCTTCTTTACACATATTTCAATATTTTCTCATCATCGGTTAGTTATCAATCATATTTCTTACCATAACCCATTAATTTGAACACATATGACTGATTACACAGAAATGGCGGAGGAACAAAACACTCACCGGAGTTCCTCGAAATCAAAGTACAAAAATATATTTCTTCCCCCGGATTCCACTGGAAAAGAACTTAAAACTCTTTCCTCACACTCTATTATTCTCTTTTTATATATATAGATATATATTTGCAATCTGAATCAACAGTCTTCTAACTCCGCTCTCACTCTCATCCGTAAAACGGCTCCTTTCTCAATTATATCGCTCATCACGGAGAAACGCCCTCTAGTGGAGAACACCAGTCACTATATATATATTTTTTTTTTTCAAATTAAAAGTCCTATTAACCACCCTAATTTCAAGGGGGTTACATATATAACAGTGCTTGTGTGTTTGTTTAAATTCTTTATGCTTATTTTTGACATTTTAAGAAATTATATTTTCATACCTCAGTCCCAACGTAGCACAGCCGTAACAACCACAAACATGGGAAACCACCATAGGAGGACAAGTCTTTTTTAAGGGTTCATTCACTATTACTCCCAAATCCCAAATATGCAGTTATAAGCAAAGTACCAATATTATTCATATTCTAACCCTAAAACTCTACATTATTTCAAACCATTAATACGTTTTTTTTATTTGTATTTTGTACTTTCATATAAGGATAACATTCTGATAGTATCATTCAGTATCAATGTGCATTTTAATTACACACTATAATTAAAAAAATACAACTTTAGATAATCCTATGATAAAGTTTTTGCCAACCCTGTTACATTGTTGAAGTGTTTTGGAGTTGAATGCCCAAGACTAAAAACTGAAGTACAGTAAATAACTGATAATAGCAAATATCATCTTACCACACCACATTATTCACAGTCAGCATGTTTGTGCAGTCTGCCAACGAAAAGAAAAAAAAAAAGAATGAAATTTATATATACATTTAAAATGAAATACTGATTGTAGGATATCAGACCGAATCAGACAATCTAAGATTTAGTCAAAAACATGGTTGAAACATGAGGAGCCGAATTCCACTATACTTTGGATATTAATATCCATTGCAGAGTTGATGTTATACGGCTCGTTCAATGAATCGCTGGCCGTCTCCGTGATCAGCCGTAAAACAGTGATTCTGTCCAAATTCCCTTTAAAATCTTAAATGATTCCCTTTGAGCTAAATTGACCTGTTTCCCTTACATGATATAGACTAAAGAAACTTGCATTTGTTTGATGTGGTCAAAAAATAATTTTCAAAGTTCAGAAATTGCAAAGAAGCACAAATTCTGCATTTTAGAATAAAACCTACAGTGTATGCAATATTTTAACTTTTAAAATTACTAGGTAGAAATAGATTTTTGTAAAACTAATAACTTAAATGAACCGACTATATTGCAATAATACACAAACATTTAAAAATACATTTTCTTTTGCATTACATAATACATATATGAAATATTATCTTACATCAATAAGTCCTGAGGACACTAATGGCACAGTTTGCTAAGAATTAACCTATAATTAACTGCACATTTGAGATTCAGGCTCTGTTACTTTTAATAGTTTCTTTCCTCATAGTCATGTTATTTTCACATCATCAAGATGATTAAACTGCATCACATTAAATGTGTCAATGGATTAATATTACACCATGAAAAAGTATAATTTGAATAAGATTATCACCTCATTTTCTGCTCTAATGTTAGATCATCATAAGACTAAAAAAGGAATCTCAATGATATCCTTTTCATTTTACTTGGCTGATTTCAATAGAAAGCTGTCTTACTATGTCGAGATCCTGGTGTGTGGATGTGAGTATCTGTATCTGGCATGTGTCTGGAGTGAGTGCAAAGTCTTCTGTCCCTGTCTTTGCACTGGCCTCTTTCTTGTTTCTCAGGGAGTGTGCATTAAGGGTATGTTTACATGACAGCGATTGTACCAAAAACGTTGCGTTTTTGAAAAGTATCGTGTACAGTACAGATGACATTGTTGTCTAAGCCTCACACTGAAAGCATTAAGTGAAAGTGAAGTGACCCATACTCAGAATTTGTGCTCTGCATTTAACCAATCCAAGTGCACACACACCCAGAGCAGTTGGCAGCCATATTGCTGCAGCGCCCGGGGAGCAGTTGGGGGTGCAGTGCTTTGCTCAAGAGTCTCACCTCAGTCGTGGTATTTAGGGTGGAAGAGAACACTGTACATTCACTCCCCCCACCTACAATCCCTGCCGGACCTGAGACTCGAACCCGCAACCTTCGGGTTACAAGTCCAACTCTCTATCCATTAGGCCACGACTGCCCCATTAGTGCTCAAATATATTTTATATATTGCTGTTAACATTATCATTTTTAAATGCGGCCAATATCAGATTCCAGTGTGAACAAAGTATGGTTCTGAACTGACCCGCATGAGCAAAAGAACAATAACAAGACGGCATGAAGCACGCTGTCAAACGGAAGTAAATACGGAGGCCACTGAAGTAAGCATTTACACAGTCATTTATAAGATGTGCTGTGAAAACCAGTGAATTTGTGATCAGTCGATAAGCAGGATGAAAATAAGGAAAGAAACGCTACGCGTCTGCGCACATATGCATTTCTATTTATGTAGCCCTGCCCCTTTTCAGCAATGTGCTTATGTTCTCTCTTCCAGTTTATATTTTCACAGCGTGAAGGTCGTACGAATTACGAATGAACCACTAAATCAACTAAATCAGTACAATTTTCCCAGTCTTCTGACATTTGTTATGACACCCGCTATGAACATTGGGTAACACTTTAGAATATTGTTCCATCATAAGAACAAATGACTAATGCACCATTAACATTCTAGTGCTCAGTTGAAAATGGTAGTTTACTACCAATAGGTAGCTAGTTCATTATCAGTAACTACTATTTTTTCATATCTCCCGGAGAACTCCTAAGAACTACTAAATACAGGTTCATAATAAATGTAATTATTCATAAATAAAAATCATACTATGTTAATTCCTTCTGTAGGATGTGGTAATACTTGAGTAATACTAACATGGTAATACTAGTAGGTTACCATGACCTTCACTTTAGAATTAATTACATTATTGTAATGGAGAGATGAGGCAGAGAGAGCATCCACATGCACGCACGACTTTAATTAAGAAAAGATAAAAACTCAGATAATCCACACAGGAAGAGGCAGGAACAAGGAACATCCAGGGAACAATACAGAAAGGCCTTCAAACAAACACCAGCAAACACAAGTGAAAACCAAGCAGTATATATATACACAGACAGACAAGCTAAATGAGATAACAAGGGGGTGTGGGCAGTTGTCATGGGAACACACAAGGGAACAAACAAACAGACTAAAGAAACAGGAACTAAACACAGGAAATGAAGACAGAAACACTGGGGCAGAGAAACACTTCAATATAGTCCAGAGCAAAACACAAGAGACATAACAGGGATTGTGACAATTATGCATTATTCATATTAATCATGAACCTGTACAAAAATATACAAATTACTGATTAGATAATAGTTGTCACAGCTGTTGCCTACTGTGTCGGAGCAAGGAACAAAGGAGATGTAGGATAATTCAACATGAACAGTCTTTGTTTACCACATAGGAACTAAGAACACATGTAGGAACAGAGATCGACGTTTAAGACAGCACGCTCGACTCAGGAAACACAGGCCTTAAATATACATGGAAACTAATGAGGGAACACCAGGAAACAATGAACATGATGACAAGAGGGAAAACACAGCTGGAACCAAATGAACACAATCAGGGCAGGAACGAGAAGACCAAATAAGGGCATCAGGAAACAGGAGGGAACAAGACACAAAACACGGAACACAGGACAGGAACAGAGTCTGACAATAGTGAACTACAACATTCAACTAAACACTATTACTTATTAATTAATTAATCTGAGTTTCTTGTTAGTTAATAGTAGTTATTATTGCATTACTCATGTGTTCCTGTGTAGTTATTCATTAATGACGGAACTATTCTAAGATTTACTAAACAGAGTAAATTAGTGCAAGAGCGAAATTCCAAAACAGCACCGATAGGCGTGAACATTTCTGCAGGTGATTTACTGACAATGCGCAAATGAAAGAATACAGACAGAACATCTCAACACAATATACCAAGCGCAACGCAAATTAGCGTAGTCGCAAATAAGTAGAACCGATGCTCATCAGGTGTGGGTAATCTACTTATGACACAGGCACACAATCGTTTAAGACCTTCTTTGTTTGGGTGTTAAATAATGGCACAAATACCAGTAATTTGACGAGCGCAAACGTTAGTAAATCAGGTTGCGTGATTAATTTTAATACTCACCTCCCATAAATTTTGCGTTTGAAAGGGAAACTCCTACAAATGAATATTCAATAAGTTAAGGCGCAAAAATAACTGTGTCCAAAATTCTTTAGTAAATCCTGACAGAACCATTTTAACGCCAAAAGACAGTTTGCGCTGCCGCAAGCTATTAGTAAAGCTGGCCCTAAAGTGTAACCAAACATTGCAATGCACTTGATAGCTTTCGTGAACTCTGCAATAATTAAAAATCCACTTCACCACCTAATTACTCTTCAACAGCGATGCAATGGCGCTACCGCAAAAACAGAATTTCAAAGACAAAATTCTAAAGATGGTTAGGCACTCGTTTCTCTGATGCATAAGGTTTATAGACTGAACATGTAATACTCATGCGTATGACGTCACCACAAATTTTTTCATAGTTTACAAAGAGACAATAGTCAAGACACCTTGAAACCCGTTTTCAAAAGTTTTTCAGGCTCCCAAAACACTGTTGTTGTGTAAATGAATGCCCAAAATGCATAAAAAGATTTCCATTTTTAGTTGAAATGCCTGTGATTGGCTAAACACCCAATCACACACTCACACTAATATGGCAAAATACATACATAGGGGTACATACTGGGGTTAATGCTATTATGCTATTATGGTGAGGGGTGTGATATAATTATTATAAAAATTTTTTTTTATTAATTCTGTGATTACTGAGCAATATTAAGTATTTGATTATCTGGTTTCTCCATTTGGTTCTCATTTATCAGTGACACATAATAATTTTTTTGTATTTTTTTTACAAATAATAAATATTATATAATATATATAATAATAAATAATATTCAACAAAGCTGAAGTCCAAACTCTAGGTGTGTACTCACAGAACATCTAACAGGAAGATGTTAATAATGCTTTTTAGTTAGTCAAACCTATAATCAGACTGTGGGAGGTGTGAGAATAGAAAGCATCATGCCTTAACAGGTTTTCAAGGGCTTAATGGCCCAAAATGAAAATTCTGTCATTATTTACTCACCCACATTTCATTCCAAACCTTCACACTCAAACCTCAGATCTGTCAATTTTTCTAGAAAAATATTTAAGGATGCAAGGACTTTAAATGAACTGGGTCATTAAAATAATCAGACTTCACAACTTTCCACATCAGCACACTAGACTGTAAAGCCCTGATCATAATGTGATAAAAAAACAGTGATGAACTATAAAAGCTAAATTATTATTTTAACAGTTGAACAGTACAATTTGCATAAAAAGAGTACTTTTTACAAAAATGAAAATAATATGCTTTAAAAGAATAGTCTGAAAGTAATACTTGCATGAATATTGCAATTAAATAAAAATGTATTAAAATGATAATTTATGTTAAAATTAAGTATGTCTTTACAATATATGCAATGTAATGTCATAATTACTTATATTGTCTTTGGAATATGGTTAAAGTGTACTACCAAATGAAATGTACCGATTTATGGTAGACTAAAATATACTTTAATGTCATTTCTACAGCCTTTTAATAAACAAAAGTAAAACTTAAGATACAAAAGGAATGTACAACATGTACAACAACTTGTCAGTTGAGTCAGTGGAAACAAGGGCTTAAATACACAAGGGAAAACCAGGGAACAAGGAATACCTAGAAAGACAATCAAGACGAAAATGAAATAATAATAGAATAAAATGAAACTATGAAGGACTATAAAACTAACACAGGAAACTAGGAAATAAGAACTACAACATGTGCACACATCAAAGTAAGTGCACATATTTAAAGCAAGACAAAGATTTTTAAAAATACAATGATTTAAAATGTTCTTTAAAGTAAAATGTTTAATTTACAACGGGCACTTTTAAAATTGTAATTAAGTGTGTTAGGAAACATGAAAATGTACTCTCTAAGTACACTTAAGTGGCCTTTTATTTCATTAATATTACATTATTTGCAAGCATTTTGGTAACATATTTTAAATAACTTTCATTAATAAATCATTAACAAACATTATATAATGCTTAACACATCATTAATATATATTAACATAGCTAGAAATATGAGAATATGCTTGTTAATTTTCACTATGTACTGAAACATAATTAAACATTATCTAATGATTAGCAGATCATTATTTAATGTTAATTGAAATGCTTAAAAATGTGATTGAATTTTCAATTCATCCGAACATGCCCGTTTTAAAAAATCTACAAATGATTTTAATATAAATTATGCAATGTTTACATGTTTATTTTTAATGTACTTTTGAATGCTAACAAATGGCATTAAACTTCAGATCACATATAACCTAATGCTCTTTTTTACAGTTATAAATGTTGTGGAAAAAATAGCTTAAAGGGATAGTTCACCCAAAAATGAAAATTTAATGTTTATCTGCTTACCCCTACGGCATCCAAGATGTAGGTGACTTTGTTTCTTCAGTAGAACACAAACGGAGATTTTTAACTCCAGCCGTTGCAGTCTATCAGTCGTATAATGCATGGCAATGGTAACAAAATCTATGAGAGTAAAAAAAACATGCACAGACAAATCCAAATTAAACCCTGCGGCTCGTGACGACACATTGATGTCCTAAGACACGAAACGATCGGTTTGTGCGAGAAATTTTAGCTAAATGCTTGCTAAAGACATAACACACATTGTAATTTGGGTGCAAAACATGTTTTGATTGCCTCAACACTTATATTAGTACACTACTGTATCATTAAACAGAATATTGATTGAATCATACATCAACAGGAGAAAATAAATCAAATTTTCAAGACAATACTTCATTTATCATTTATCAGATAACAATTGCACATTCAATACAGTTAAGCTCAAAGGAGCAATTATTATTATTACATTTTTTGTCAGTTACAGTAGTAGGAACATTTTTTACAGAAGTTTTAAAGGCAAATAAATCATATAAAAGCCTGTACATTATATAAGAAGAAACCAGGGCCTAAAAATGATGAAAGAACACTGGCAAACAATTTTTAGTCAAGGCAGTCCTTTCCTTGAGGTCGCTCTGATCAACTTTAATTTAACTGTTCTTTTTCAGGGCAATTCATTTATTTTCATTTCCAACATTTCAGTCTGACCTTGCTTTATTTCAGCTCAGTCTTTCAACAGACTGTTGCTTTTACTGAATTGAATTTCACTGAATTGAATTAGTGAGCTTTTAATAGGCAACAACAGCCAACATTATTAATCACTGCTGACTGGGGAGCAGATCTGAGGTGCTGCTTCATTGCCATGTGCTGTTACATCCACAGTCTATTTTGTGTTGGCTTCAAAAGAGTCTGCTTATTTACAGACTAATATGCAATGCATTATTTTAATGAAAAATAAAGCATACACCATAACATCCATGACCCTGTTGTACTTTATGCCTTTTTAAAAAAATTGAGTGCTCTAAATTTGAATAGCAAATAGATATTTGCTTATAATATGAGCATGTTGTTATATACTGACAGTGTTTTTTTATATACAAAGACAGCATCCATACACCCCCACCTTTCCAAATCCTCCAGCTAGGTGCAGGTATTTTAGCATGTATAAATAATTTGCTGACAGGTTTTGCTAATTATGCACAAATTCTTGTAGATGATTACCCACAATTCTGTGTGAACACACATGATCAAAGCATCTGACTCATAATTCAACTGTATGTCACACTGTCATGTCTGACAAGGTTACCCCCCTCTTCAACTCACTCTGTCGCTCTAATTCAATGACTGGCGTCGTGACTGTGTTAATAGGCTCTATCATTTCCCATGAAAATTTGCTTGCGTCAGCTGCCAGTGTGCTGAATTAGTCTGTGCCATCTCTGACAGAGCCCCAGTAAGTGCTCTTTGCGTACATATGGCTTCAGTAATAATATTTCAGGGAGCATAATTGAGCCATCTTTCTCTGTCTTAATGAGATTTAGGCAAGTGCAATATAGTTACCCAAAACTGCTCTCAGTGGATGATTGGCAGCATTCAGTGTATCATCCTTTGAAACTAGGCTTCCCTCTTATGCTAAAGTCTCTGAAACCGACCACAATTAAGGCATGTAGAGAACACACGTTTTCAGTCTGATCGCACTGACTAGCGAGTAGTCATGGGAAGTACAACACTTTTTCTGTTCTTTGGCAGCTTGCCTAGAGGGGAGCCCTTATGTCTCTGGCAACATTTAGTCACTTCTTTGAGGAGGAGGCGTAGGATTTATTCTCGGCTCACTTCAGAAGAAAGGATATCTCCATGTGACTCTGAACTCTCCATTTCCACTGCTGTATGATGGAGATTTGTTTAGGATGTTATTTTGTTGAAGTGATAACTTTCATCTGCTAGCAATTCCCACAGATTTAAATCAAGATAAAACATAGTTTACAACCCCTTTTTTTCTTCTGCAGTCTTACATATTTCTGAGTGACTTGATATTCAATGTAATAAATTGCAGGGTGGTGAATTGCAAAGTTTGGCTGATTTGTTTTGGCAGTCCGCCCCTGTTGTTAGATGCTGTAAATACAGGTAAAAAGTGTTTTCCATTGAGTGCCATTCAGAAGTATTTGTGTATTCTAACAAAATGCTTTGGCTTGTGTAAATTACTATTCTTTGAAAAGCTGGATTAGAACAATGTGTATTTCCAAAAGCTGCATAAATAGATTAAAACACGGATACGTTTGAATGGCCCCAAATGGATGAATAAGCTTTTTACCTGTATTTACAGCATCTACCAGTAGGGACAGACTGCCAAAACAAGCCAGACAAACAATGTTTAATCTGACATGGCATTTAATCAGAACTAATCTAAAGCAGCAAAAAAATGACATCATGAATGTGGTGATTTGCTCATGCTGTATTTTATTTCAAAGAAAAAATCCTTAGCAGAATTATACATGCAAATTTAATTTCTCCTCATTGATTTAATGTCTCCTCTTTAATTTGTATGCAATACCAAGATTTTTTTCTGACCAAATACTTTTTAGGATGAGAATGTCCCTCCCCCAATACCACATGTTATATAACTAAAGCCTAAAATCTTAATTTCTTTGCAATTTATAATATATTTATTTCTTTAAAAAATAGCCCTCTTATAATATATATCAAACTAACATATCTCAAACGTAATTGACAATACACAGTTAAGAGTCTTTATGAAAGCAAACTCCCTCCCTTGACACAGTTCATGTAGGTATGAACCTACATGAAATAACTCACAATTTTCATACAAAAATGATTTACAGTTAATAGGCTTCAGATGTAGCTGTTAGCTGAATGGAACATTAACTGATATGTTCTTGTCAGCAGCTATAATCACTGTGATTTAACCAAATAAGCACTACCTCCAAAGCTCAATCATTCTTCTTCGAGCAGCCTGCTAACTTAGCCCACCACATGCCACGCTTTCATTTTTGCTATTTATAGAAGTCATCATCACTGCCTTTTATAGAGCTTTCATCTTTTTTTCTCTTTTTCCTTCTTCTTTTTTTTTGTATTAACCGCACCAGTGGCTCTCTTTTCCTAAAGTACTTTCCTACAGCTATAGCTGTGTGTCCCCTGCCGTGTCCTTGAGGAGGTCAAGCACTGCATTGTTCTTGACTTTTTTTTCCGCAGTGGTCAAACAAACTTAAAAACACCTATACTTAATATTATAATAGGCAATAGGCAAATATAATATAATATAAATAGGCAAATATTTAGGAACTCTCTGTATGCCATTCCATTTTAAAGTGAATTTATGGACGTTTCAACGTAGTGGGACAAGGCACAAGGTGCCACTTAGAGGACAGGCAATTCCCCTTCTGGAGGGCCACTCTCCTGCAGAGTTTAGCCCCATCCCTAACAGTATTTCTAAACTGTGTAGAACTGTGGTCCTCTAGGACCAGAACTGCCTATTGCTGACCAAGAATAATGGCCAGTGCACCCAATGAAAGCTGTCTGCATATACTAATGAACTGAACCCCATCTTTGTGGATACATTTTGTTCCCTTAACGTAGGGCAGGGGTCACCAACTGGCGGACTCCGGTCCGAATCCAGACCGCGAAGGCATTTGACATAATGAAATAAATAAATGCCAAACGCTAATTTCTAATAAAATTCTATTTATATCAAGCACATCAAGGTCTTCAATTTCAGGATGGAAAGACACGATTACGCTACAGCTAAATGTAACGATTAAAGTCAGCTGCTGCACTGCTGTTTCTGGGGAAACTGCTATATTTCTGCCAGCGCCACCTGCTGGCAGAAAATGAATTAGAATTTTCAATAAGCCCGTCTGCTTTTTCAGACCAATGTGAATATCAACTCATGTTTTTACACAGCAGACATGCAGAGTTGTAAATGTGAACTGGTGGATGGCCAAGATAATGTATTATAAAATGTAAACAATTAAGAGAGTAAACTATATTTATGTTATTAACTGTTTAAATTAATATAAATGATGATACTTTTGACTCCATTATCTTAAAAAAACGTGTCCAGGTTACGCATGTAACCAGGGTTCACCAAGGGAACGAGACGCTGCGTCAAAACGCTATGGGAATGCCTTCAGCGTGACCACACTCTGAATCACGTCTGTAATCAGTCCAATGGATGGGTGAGACATCACGGGCGGGTGACGTAGTGACCAGGAAGCTATCAGCTTCGAGGAATGAAGCAAGCGCTCACAGGGATGCCGGAAGTATGGCACTGAGATGCAGCGTCTCGTTCCCTCGGGGAACCCTGGTTACATGCATAGCCGCAGGAACGTATTTTGAGCCGGGGGGGCTGAGAAATAAAACGGGACGGGGTGGGGGTCACGTGACAAGAGTGATGCGAGAAGACTGACACTATATATGATGGCGGATCTAAAGCGCAACTTTTTTAATAGCCTATAAGTGAGTGTCATTGTTGCTGAGTTTTCATTAAAAAAATAACAATGAACCACAAACTAATAACATGTGTTTTAATTAATAAGATAATAAACCACAAGCTACGAACGATTTAAGGTAGCCTGAGAGGAAATCCATAGGCTATTTATTTGTGTTAAACGCGAGTAAAACATATCCTTATTTATTTTGTTAATAAAAAAAGTTCAAAGTTTAATGTTTTTTTTTGTTGTTGTTTTTTTCGATTAATAATAATGAGCCATAAGCATGCATTTAAAGTAAGGGGAAAATCCAAAAACCTTACATTTATATGTGTTACAACGCGGGTACATCAGTCTTATTCAGTGGCGTAGCAAGTCAGCCCCGGGCCCATATGCAAAAATGTTTTATTAGGCCTATGGGTGGAATTTTCACATTATATAACATGATTTTATTATCTTAATTTTAACTTTATTCTTAAAATATTATGACATTAATTTTATTTATTTAGTTATTTTTAAACATGGCACAAAAATGCTGCCCTATAGGCTACTGAATGCAAACACAATTTTGGCACATCAGCCCAATAAACAAACAAACAAACAAACAAAAAAAGTCAAAAATAGTGAGGGGATATTTGAATTATTTGTTAATAAACTAATGTTTTCTGAGTCAATGTTGCAAAAATGTATTTGACGAACCCGACTCGCCATCTCCTCATTGGACGTGCCTTTAGACAGAAATGCATCTTTACAGATTACATAATGAAAGAGTTTTTGTTTTCGATTTGAATTATTTCGTTTTAAAATAGTAATTTAAAGCATTCTACAGATATATTTATCATGTCGGTGAAGCGCTCCTGCTCAAGACCAAGACGACAGAAAGCGCATCCTGTTTGTTTTCCTTATTTTACAAAACCACAAGGTTGTGTTGATATTGTGAGTGCACACAAATACAAGTAGACCCTTTGCAGTTCCGAATGATGTATACTATTACCTTTATGAGCAAAAATGACGGCGTATTTTTAAGTTTCCGCTTTTCTTAAAAAAAATGCAAGTGATCGCGTTGGCGCCTTCATGTCCTGCAGAGCGCGCTTTAGCTTCCACTCTCCGCACAAACAATTGGATATGTGCCTAACAGCGCTTATTTATCTTGGTTAAATGTTTAAATGCTACTTCCCGCGGTAATGGTTACATGCGTAACCTGGAGACGTTCCCCTTCAGGAACTCGAGCTGCGCCGAACCGCTATAGGAACGAGTATGCCCATGCCGCCAGATTTACAAATCCCTGCCTAGTGTGGAAGAGCACAGCTAAAGTGAGAGCAAGTAGCCAGGCGTGGCGCAGAATGCAGGTAGGCACCTGACAAGAGGCGGGGACATCCCACAGCATCCCGAGGCCAACTTCATAAGGAGTGAGCCTTGACCCCCAAAGGAGAGGGGAGATCAGAGGACTCGAGGTTATGAAAAGCATCCTGATCCATCGCTTAGCATAAGCTTCTCTGGCAAGAGGCCTCTTGAGGGCCTGCAGGAACTCCAGCACTGTAACAACTGGGCAGTAAACTGGGTCGAGCCGGCGGTCTCCGCACCAAGAAGTGAAAAACTTCCACTTCAGGGCATACAGTTTCCTCGTAGAGAGAGCTCTGGATTGGAGGATGGTCTCAACAACCTCGGTTGAGAGACCGGAAGCTGCGAGTTGTGCCCCCTCAGGGCCCACACCCACGCTTCCAAGCTCCGGGTGGGGGTGAAGATAGTACCCTCCGCCTGTGAGAGAAGATCCCTCCTGACGGGAATCTCCCGTGGAGAGCCGTTGAGAAGGGAAATCAGGTCCGAGAATACTCGGCCCGGCCAGAACGGGGCTACTAGTACAGTGGAGCTGGATGATTCCCTGGGCCTCGGCCCCTGCCTCGACAGGATGTCTGCTCCATATTGAGATGCCCAGGGATGTGAATTGCTCTCAGCAAGAGTTCCCTGGGACCACACAAGGATCTGGTGTGCCAGCCTGTAAAGGGGGTGCAAACTCAGACCTCCTTGGTGATTGATATAAGAGACCACTGCTGTGTTGCCGGTGCGCACCAACACATGGCGATCTCTTAAGTCCGGGAGGAAGTGTTTCAATGCTAGAAACACAACCAGCATCTCCAGGCAGTTGATGTGCCACGTGAGATGGCGACCATTCCACAGACACATGACCGCTCCCCAACCAGTAAGGGTTGGGGGTGAAGATAGTACCCTCCGGCTGTAGGCAGGTACAGTTCGTCGCTAGTATTATACGGTGACAAGAAGCTCTGAGGTGGAGGACAACCACGCTGGATTCTGTAGCCTCTCTCTACAGTGTGAAGGACCCACCGCGACACATTTGGCAGTAGTTTCCACGCTGCCAAATAGTCTACTAAGGGAATCAGTCTCTCGAGACTGACCTCTGGTGTAATCAGAGTGGCTAGCCCGGTGCCCTGAAGTGGCGAACCGGCAGGGACAGCCGAACTAGCTGCTCTAGAGACCTCAATAGAGGTAGCGAGCCTCTGACGACCGCTACGTTTCCAGGCAGTGACTGAGAGAAGCGCTTGCCGGAGACAGCTGCGCCGTGAAGCACCGTGGTGGCAGGGTTGGCAGACCGATCTCCTGAGGGTACTGAAGAGAGACGGGCACCATATTTTGAGGTGTACACCGCTCTTCCCCAGAGGGACCTGCCCTCAGAAGTCCTGAGTCAAAGCATCAGGACTCCTTGGTCAAGGACTTCTTAGCCTGAAGGACGATCCGCAGATCGGTCCGGTTCTCCTTCATATCAGACAGGGTCAACCACAGGTGTCTCTCCGCCGCCACCAGTGCTGCCATAGACCGGCCAATGGCGCGGGCGGTTTCTTTGGTGGCACCCTCAAAGCATCCTAGGTGTATGTGACTTTCTTCTTTCAGAC
>NW_015551070.1:50390-53625 GCF_001515605.1 Sinocyclocheilus anshuiensis | reverse complement strand
TAATAATGCATGAATTCGCTACAGGAGACCTTTATTCACCCCCCGGAGCCGTGTGAGGGACGTTTTATCATGGATGCGTGCACTTTACCAACACCCGCTTACCCCCATTGAAAGGCTTGGAGGGGCCAGGACAAATTTTAATATAACTCCGATTGGATTCGTCTGAAAGTCACATACACCTAGGATGCTTTGAGGGTGAGTAAAACACAGGCTAATTTTCATTTTTGGGTGAACTAACCCTTTAACCTCCTCGCCCTCATCCAGCTCTTTCAGCAGGTCGGCTTGGTACGCCTGTAACACTGACCCGCTGCCGTGTACCCTTTGCCCACCAGCACTGACGTGGTACACAGCGGCTTGAAGGGCAACACCGGAGACTTCAAGGATGATGCCACGCCAGGGGATAGATAGCTCACAAGCATCTGCTCAACCTGGGCCATCGCCCTGTAGCTGTGCTCACTCAACCCCGCCATGTTTGCATAATAATCAGAAGCAAGGATGAAGAGGTGGGCCGAGAATGGTCTAGCCCACGACCTCGACACCTCGGTGTGGAGGTCAGGGAAGAAAGGGAGGCTCCGGCTTGGAGATGGCAGCTTAGTCCACAGAAACCGTTCATCTAGCTTGCTTTTCTGCGGCTCAGCCTCTTTCTTGGCGGGCCACTCGATGTTTAAGTTGGCCACGGCCTGAGTAACCACCTCCAATAGCTCCTCATACTGGGGCGATTGAGGGGACGAATCCTCATCGAAGCCCTCCACGTCAACCTCGGAGGAGGAAGACACCGCAGAGCGGGCTTCCGATCCCAGAGAGTGGGCATTGAATCTGGTGGGTCCAGATCCAGATCCGCAAGGAACGCTGGTGAAGGCTCCCTCCTCGAAGAGAGCCTTCTGGGAGTGAAGCGTACGCAGCGGCAGAAACTCGCAATGCGGGCAGTCGGCTTCCTTGAGAGCCGACTCTGAGTGCTTCACTCCCAAGCAGAAAACGCATAGACTGTGTGTATCCCCACCCGAAATGTAACGCGGGCAGGGAGGAACACACAGCCTATAACACCGTCTGCGCTCACCCAGATGCTTCATTTTGGCAGAAACTTTAGACATATTGGAGCTTATAAGTGGGAAAAACAACACTAAATAAGATTCACAACAAATAGCGACTGACACACACACAGAAAGAGCTTGCTGAATGACAGAAAGCTGACGCTGGTTCCACCGCACGTGCTTTTATAGCTTCCTGGTCACTACGTTACCCGCCCGTGATGTCTCGCCTATCCATTGGACTGATTACACTCGTGATTTAGAGCATGGTCACGCTGAAAGCGTTCCCATAGCGTTTCAATGCAGTTCGAGTTCCTGAAGGGGAACTGGTTTAAAGGCTGAAATGTGAAGTTTGTTGCATTTTATAAAACATTTTGTTTTTGTAAATCATGCTTTTTACAGTCATTTTTATTTGTGCAGGTCTTAAAAAGTGTTCAATTTGAGCTTAAATATCCTGCATATACCCTGGTCTGATAAAAACCATCAGTTCATTTTTTTAGTTATATAATTGTCCAAACCTCGGCTGGTGAGGAGAGTTCATTACTGGACCTCAAGCAATTTTAGTTGAAGACCCCTGTTCTAGAATGTTCACTTGGAGATTTCTGGCCTCATCACTACAGTGAATTCAGATATTATCCCCTGCTGAATATCTGCCCCCATCAGTGGGCTCATTATACAATGAATGACCCCATTATATCACAGGGAAACTGCTATGCTCCTTTGATGACCCTGAAGCTTTGATATGAGTGATCCCTTAGGATTCCATTTAGTTTGATGCCCTATGTGGCCAGACCGCTCTTCAACCTGTGCTCTATAATTTCAACCACATTAAGAGGCAGAAAGCTTACACTGCATTTGCACGTTCCAGTTTGGGGTGTGGAGGTATTGATCACTGTGTTTGATCACTGTTGCCACTCCAGCCATCTGGACTCATAACACACTAAGCTAGCAATAATGTGCAATAAAACTGTACATTGTGAATTGAGGTCTGAGTATCAATTTTTTGAATTTATGTTTTTTATTTAAATTGCACGATTAAGGAACTGTGGAAACACATTTATGATTGCGAGATAACGATCATTGTGCGATTTGTAAATGTGAGGTAAAGGGCAAGATTTAGTGACATTGTGACATGAAACTGCAAATACAAGAAACAAAGTTGCAGTTTCGAGATATAAAGTCACATTATGAGATATAAATTCAAAACTAGGATAAATAAAGTCACAATCATAGGCAGGCAAAGACCTTTCTTTCTTTCTTTCTTTCTTTCTTTCTTTCTTTCTTTCCAGCATAAACTGACTTCCATAAGAATTGTATAATGAGAGGGAAGTGAACAAAAATTCTTAAAGCCGAAACGTCATTTTTTGTCGAATTTAAAATACTTTCTCCTGTCTCAGTTAAATGGTCAAAAACATGTACACTAAGTAATTTGTAGTTTAAAAGAATCACTGTGGTACACTGTACGATGTTTGTTTGAGTGGCTCAACATGTCAATATCTGTCTCATCCAAATGTGAGTGGGACGGGAACACCCACTGTCAAAATAATGATTTGACAGTCAGAAACTAGTGGTGCAGAAATTACAAACATTTTAGATTTATTTTCAGATTTGGTCTGATACGAGATCAGTTTAAATAATATAACAAACAGACTAAACCATTCCTCCTAAGGCACTGTGTGTTCCATCAATACTCAAAACATTTTGAACATCTGAAACAGACATTCTGAGCATTCAGCATTCTAAGAAGAAAAAAAAAAGCATAAAAGTTTGTCAATATAACAACAAAGCAACATTTGGGTCCACGCTTGCTCCTACTACCAAGTGACTACTTATTTTGTGCTAAATTTACAGCCCTTTTATGTAAACGCCTGTTACCCATTCTGGTGTAGCTTTTTACATTTTCTATTCTATTATAGAAAGATATAGGCCTACTACAAAATCACTCAAATCAGGACGTTAAAATGCATTTAGACACTTTAGGCTGTTAGACAAACTGTAATACTGTAATTAGCCAGGGTTGCAAAACTTTGCCAAATCCATGGAAGAACGAATTTACAAAAAAAAAAAGTAACATTTAGGAACTCATATAATAAATAAAAAGAAAACAGATAGAATAGAAAAATAATAGAGTTAGTGTTAGAGGATTTTTTTTCTTTTGTTATTTGTATAATAAATAAAAAGAAAACAAATAGATAGAATACAAAAAT
>NW_015551070.1:13525-50076 GCF_001515605.1 Sinocyclocheilus anshuiensis | reverse complement strand
ATGTGTTTTTAGCCGATTCTTGAAGATGGCTAAGGATTGAGTTGGGCAGGTCATTCCACCGGGAGGGAACATTTAATTTAAACGTCCGAGAAAGTGATTTTGTGCCTCTTTGGATGGTACAATAAAGGGACGTTCACTTGCAGAACGCAAGCTTCTAGAGGGCACATAAGTCTGAAGTAATGAATTTAAGTAAAGGGGTGCAGAGCCAGTGGTCGTTTTGTAGGCAAACATTAATGCCTTGAATTTTATGCAAGCAGCTATTGCTAGCCAATGCAAATTGATAAACAGAGGTGTGACGTGCATTATTTTTGGCTCATTAAAAATTAATCTTGCTGCTGCGTTCTGGATTAATTGTAAAGGTTTGATAGAACTGGCTGGAAGACCTGCCAAGAGAGCATTGCAATAGTCCAGCCTGGACAGAACAAGAGAGTTGTGAAGCATGTTCCGAAAGAAAGGGCCTGATCTTCTTGATGTTGAATAAACAAATATGCAGGACCGGGCAGTTTTAGCAATGTGGTCTGAGAAAGTTAGCTGATCATCAATCATAACTCCAAGGTTTCTGGCTGTTTTTGAAGGAGTACTGCATAATACTGCATCTTTAGAGAAAAGATGGGGAAAAGTGTCAGACAACAGCATGAGCTAACATGGTTCTTTATTTTGTGTTGCAATGAAACGCTTAACTGACAACATGATGTTCCTTCAAAATCATTTTCTCATCAAAGCGCCATCTTTGTTGATCACACCATGTGGGGCTGTCCATCAATCATGAAGCCAATCCCAAGGCACATTAGCAGCCAATCAAAAATCGCTGTTGCCCCAAAGCACTCTGGGAGCTGGTTTTGACAGCTGACCACATTAAGATGTATGGTGGAATGTTCCATTAGGGACCTGTCCTACATATAACCCGTTCATACATGCCACATTTGAGCTAAATTTGCTTGCAATGTCTTTATTATGAATTAGCAGCAATCTTAAGTAATTAACTTAATTATAGATGCTGTATAATATCAAGCATATGAAATCTGACATCTAGAACATATTCATTTATGAATGACTATGTGTGTTTTGAACAAATCTTTTAAGCAGTATGTGGTATGCATGTAAATGCAAAGCTCCCTGTTTTCACTTTCAAGTAATTCCAAATATATCTTTTGCAGTTTATATGACAGAACTTTTCTACACTATTCAGTGAAAGTCCAGTATGTAATACTTGTCAAGATATCATGGAATAATAATGAAGCTTACAGAAACAATCAGAGAATCAGTAGGTGAACAAACCTTTTTCATGATCAGATTAAAACAATTTGAGTGACTAGGATGTATTGACATGCCCAGCACTAGGGCTGTCAAAACAAATTTGAATTTTGAATGTTCGTCGAATTTAAAATAAAAATTCACATTCGAATGCAAAAACATTGCATTTGAATTTTAGGTGTGCATTAAGGAAGCAGCCTTATCAGTGGCGCACGAGATGCGATGACGATTTAGGTGTCGTTGCATTTTAATGTTTTTGTTAGCCTATCCAGTTGAAGCCACTAGATGCGGCACTGCTGCATTGTTAATGACAAATATTGCGGGAAAAAAGAACATCAATGCGGAGAAGATGATGTTTACGTCAAAACTGAAACCAAGCTGTTCACACAGAATGCATATTTCGCACATTTTCTAGAGGGACATCTATCACCATTGCACTAGCATCTCACACAAAAGAGATGTTTAGAAAGCCATGTAAAATTAATACAAGTTCAACTTTGAAAAACGTATCTCGAGACTTTATGGCGTTTTTTTTTCCCCCCATCCCACAATGCGGAGAAGATCTTGTTTACATCAAAACTGAAACCAAGCTGTTCACACAGAATGCATATTTCGCACATTTTCTAGAGGGACATCTATCACCATTGCACTAGCATCTCACACAAAAGAGATGTTTAGAAAGCCATGTAAAATTAATACAAGTTCAACTTTGAAAAACGTATCTCGAGACTTTATGGCGTTTTTTTTTCCCCCCATCCCACTGCAACTCGTGTTTTTAAATGCAAAATGTAATCTGTGTGATTGGCTTTCGGCCTTTTGTATTAAACTATACATATATACATGATGCCGTTTTGTTTATAGTTGTTTAAGCAACTTACTTATAATTGGTTTATAAACATTATTTTAAACATTATGCACTTTTTTTCACAGATAGTCATGTTATATTATGCTTTGAATAAATGTGCATTAGTAATATTTTTCTCGATGCGCCCTCTTGTGGCCTCAAGAGAGAATCCAAAAGCTTTTCTTCACCCTAACTGAAATTATGCATTTTAAATTTGAATATAATTTGAATTTTGATAATATTTTAGTACAAAATTCGAATTTAGTTTTTCAGCCATTTTGACAGCCCTACCCAGCACTAGTACATATTGCCCATTCAGAGCGTTTGAAAAGACTATGACTAAAGTACAGTAGGTGTTCATACAGTGGTGTTTTGTCTGTAAAGAGGGTCAGCATATGTTTTATGTGCTGATTGTTGATTAGAATGCAGCGCTGCAGGATGCGTTTTGGTATTCATGGAGCTCTCTTCCTCTTCATGGAGTTCTCTTCCTCCTTGTCTGTCCTACCATCCGTGATGAGATGCACACGTGGGAACCAATGTCTCCATGCTGATGCGTCGCGAATCAAGTATGTTCTGTCTGCCTCTCTGCTTCTCGCCTCTGGGGTCAACAGTGCCACTCCAATACTATGGCACACATCCACGCACTCGAGGACACACTCCACTCCATCCAAACCACATCTTTCTGCTGCATCAAATCCATTTCCATGATAGTTAAGAACAGGGGCTCTCAACTGGTGGGTTGTGAACCAAAAACGGGTCACAGGTCTGTTCTGATTTGAATAGCAGGGGGAAAAAAAAATCCTAAATGTGCAAATACAAAAGTGGATGTTATGTGACATGTTTTAACCTTGAAGATCATGAACAAGACAATGCAATGTAAAAGAGGAAACAATCTGGAATACATTAACTTTGGGTTCACTTGAAACAAAAATAATTGTAGTTTGTGGTATGTCTGATTATTTTTTAGTAATTTGAAGGCATTTTTTGTATGGTCTAAGAGGCATGGAACCTCACTTATACAAAAGAGGTCAGTTCACAGTTCACATTCAATAACGGTTGCATTTTGCCCATCTGAGATTTGACCTCAACACTGATATTCAAAGGGTATCACTGCAGAGAACTTACCCAAAACATTTCCTGATTTCCTGAACACGTGACGATGCCTGACCATCTGATCAAGCCCCGCAGGCAGGACTGTCCTTTCCTATCCCATAGGCACTTGTGTGGGACAGATTACTATTAATGCAATTACCCAGTCCCTTTAGGTTTTTGTGATCTCAAGAAATAAGTTTCATTCAATCCATTTGTTGCATTATTTGTACAGTTTCCTAGTTACACAATTTTCTGAAAAAACCAGAGGAAAGAAATAAGTAATACCAGCTAATTACGACCTTTGAATCCCAAGCCATGGTGTACTCACTCTGGAATGCATTGCACTAAAAGTACTCTAAAGAGCATGGCAGTACATACAACACATAAACACACAAAGACACAGAATAGTTACCTTTTGCCAGGCTTATCTGGCAAATGACTTCACTGAAGTCATCATCATCAATGCACATCAGTAATGGCCTTACAGCCCTTTGTGAAACGATTCTGTTGCTCACTTTCAACAAACCAACAAAAAAGCAACTTGTTTCCATAGTGTCCTTCAAGGATGAAAAATCTATCACACATGATAATGGAAATTTTGAGAAAAGGCACTGCAAAAATGAAGGTCTTAGTACTACTTCCACCCCATTTTTCCCAATTCAGCACAGTTTTATAATTAAAATGTAATAAAAGTGACATTCCTTACAGCCTGTACAGTGGCTATGGCTGTAAAAATTGGTATGGCATATACAAAGTGGAAAAAACTGATGGCAGAGAAAACCCTGAAAACCAAACATCACTAGTCTCAGTGTCATTTACATAAAACTCAAAGACATTTATGCTGATCCAAGTCGATAGATGGCACTGCATCATCTAACACCATTGTGAGATCAGTACTTAAAGTACACAAACAACAGTGATGCTAACGCTAGGTAAAAAACTACTGAATGCACCTCTAAGGACATGAAAACAATTAATGAGTTTATTAATTTACTATCTAAAATGACTAAAATGCACATATGTCATATGTCAAAATGTCATAATTAGCAAAAAAAAAAAAACAGGAGGAAAAGAATGTGCATATCTTAGTGTGGAGTAAGCTATGTCTAAATCTAATTTTTTATTTTTTATTTTTTTAGAATATGGATTTGGAAAAATTTTAGAATATCGAATTGGAAAAATGATGTAAACACGTTCAGTGATTGCGTCTGGCTTATGATCTTGGTAATGAGTGGCCCATCTTTACAACATGCCCTTTGAATTCTCCAACGTTAAGCCTTGCGGTCTGGCCAATGCACAGCTGTCGAAATAAACTGACACAAATGAAAAGATTTCAAAACATTGCCTCCACAGTGCTCTGGCTTTAGTATCTTTCTCACGTATACCAGGTTGAGTGTTCTCTCATAAAGTGTCTGCTGCTCTGTGTAGTGCGACCCGGGGGCATGAAATGATTAGACATGAAGTCTAAGGTTTCTCTGCTCACAGACCAGTGTAATACCTATTAGGCAAACTCTTGCAGCAAAAAGAAAATGTCTAGACAATATTCTTTTCATTTCACTTTGAAGTTTAATTAATCCAAAAGCTTACGTCAGCTACTGTAGTTTAGCGCTGCAAAAGAAAACAATATATTTACTATGCATCTGGAGTATCATACAGTCTGTATTGTCATGTTGGAATAAAGTAGTCTGTGCTGTGCAGACCTTGGTTGGCAGTTTAAATGGTTTTTAGGTTATTGTGTGCTTCAGATTGTGTTAGCAAATGTTAGATCCAGAAAGCAGAAGACAAACTGATGGTGAAAAGAGTTTATTTATTTTTCTTAGTTGCGTATGTTTCAATGCTACTTTGTATGCTTTGTCCAAACTTCATTCTTACTTTATCTGGACTTTGTCTGACCAGCACAAGTTCAAGAACAAGCTCAACAAGTGTCATTATACCAAAGCACAAGCAATGGAATATTACTGCTTCAAAACATTGTCCCATAATGCTATACCTGAAACCACACAATCATAAGATTAAGCAACAATAACAAGCATACAAGAGCAAGGAAATATAAGTAATATGATAAAATGAATAAATGGTTAAATGATTCATTCTAAATAATAATTTGATTAAATGGAATAAATCAAATGTTAAAATGATCAATGATTATATGATTATAAATGAATAAATAAAGAAAAACATAAATCTCATTACAAATGTATGGCTTGGGCTACACACAGGTTGCTATTAACAATCCTTAGATCCTTCACTGCATTATAGAAAGCTACATAACATCTGGCTGACAGCTTAACAGACAGTGTGCTAGAAACATTAATGGCAACATTACTGTATTGCTCTCAATGAGGTGTAAGGGTGTAGAAAAATGTGCGTATTTGTCACTTTCTCCTAAAATAAGCTATGTATTGTTAGGGAGCATTAGCTAAAGTGAGCTAAAAGCAAGTGAAGGTGTCACAGTGCTGATCTCGTGAGGAACAAGTCTGTAACTCATAAATTATTATTAAAAGCATTTGTAAAACGAGAATGAGAGTGTGCAGAAACTGAACAGAACAGATTCTTCATTGTCGCTGAGAGAATGTGTAAAATCCAAGCAATAGGTCTATTTTCTGTTTTCAGTTTCCAGTTTAACTGAGCTTTTATATGGCTCACCATTACGTTGTGATGCCAAGTACTTTTGTCTTGTTTTCCATTCAAATATCCAAACATCTTAAAAGATATTTTGATTTTAGAAGCTAAATTGTGCAAAATACTGTATTCAAGGATTAAGGCCTTGATATACTCACAGCAAAGTCCATTTTCACTCTTCACTTAGAGGTAAAAATAAATTTGAATAACTGAGCAATTGATCAACTCAAATACATAGAACACATAAAATATGGTAAATGCTTGATGAACAAGAACCAATTTATGTTTGATACCTTTGTATGTCACACAAATGACTTGTAAAAATAATCAGTATGTTTTATCTGTTACATTTGCTATTTGTTTATTTAATACTTTTATTGCTATTAAAGTAACTTCATGTGCTCTTTGTTTTAGCTCACTGATCAGTTTATGAATTAATTTTTTATGAACCATTCCTTTAATACAATGTACACATAAACAGCCATAATTCTCAAATTAGTATAGAATGGTTATTCTGCTCCAAAATATAATACTCATGAGAATTGACAATGCTTTTGAATGTTTTAAATGCACAGTGTAATTTTGCTTCTATATAGGTCAATTATTCAAAACATCACAAAGACATAGCTTGATGATGCAATGAAGGAGCATGGGATCATGGGAGTTGTCCCCACAGAACAGTGTTATCTGGAATCTTTCATTATCATTCTCGTGATTATAATAAAGCTAATCTCATCCGTGAACTGCCTAAATATAGACAGCACATCACATGCCCCACCAGAGACAGCAATATACTGGACCACTGCTACACTGTTTTAAAGGATGCATACCACTCTGTCCTCCGAGCAGCTCTGGGACTCTCTGATCACTGTTTGGTTCATCTTCTACCAGCCTACAGGCAGAAACTCAAATCTGCTAAACCTGTAGTAAGAACTGTAAAGAGATGGACTGTTGAAGCAGAGCGGGATTCACAGGCCTGCTTCGAACCTACTGACTGGAGTGTTTTTGAGGCTGCAGCTACTGATCTGGGCGAGCTTGCTTACATTAATCATTAGTGACAGCATTCCCTTTCAATCCGCCTAAAAAGATAAAAACCGCTCATTAGAAGAGGGGTACTGATGATCTTTATGTGTAAACACACTGGCAGATAAAAAGTGCTGCGCGCATTCTCTCAAATCCGCTCGTAGCGGACGAGGGGAGGGGCGGGGCTACCTTCATTGAAGGCGGCGAACTGCAAGTGCAGCAGAGCGAGACACACGCTCTTGTAGCGGTCTGTCTCAGTGAGCACAACCTCAGCGTGGGCATGGCCCGGGCGAGTGGTGCACTTAACTCGTAGCTGTCAGCGATATGAAAACATTGGAGACAGCGTTCCACTCCGATCCGCCTAGAAGGATTGAGCCACTCGACGAAAGCAAGAGGCACTGATCCTCACGTCTAAAACACGCTGGCCGATCAAAGAGCTGCGTGGAGTGTGACGCACACGGGAGCTGTGCTGGCATGAAAATCACTCAAGCCCGATCGCGCAAACCCGCGAATTCGCTGTCTCTTTCTCCGACGTAACTGGGAGGGGAGACATGCGAGAGCAGCCTCCGCAACGCACACACAAATGCGAAGCTGTCAGTGACAGCATTCCATTCCGATCGCTTAGAAGGATTGCACCGCTTGATGTAAGGGGGGGGAGCTGATCCTCGCGTGTACCACACACTGGCAGATCAAGTGAGGCATGCGGGAAGTGTGCCGGAGTAAAATCAGTTAAGCCTGATCGCTCAAACTGCGAATTCGCCGTTTCTTCCTCTGAGGTAACCGGGAGGGGGAGAAACATGAGAACCGGAGGGGACCAGCGAGCGAAGCAGGAACAGACTGAGGCTTTCCAATGAAAGTGCACACACAATGCGAAGCTGTCAGCAATAGAGAGGTGACAGCGTTCTGCTCCGATCCACCTAGGAGGATAGAGCCACTCGGGCGCTGATCCTCACGTGTAAAACACACCGGCGGATCAAATTGCAGCGGGGAGAGTGGGCACGCGAGCTCTGTGCCGGTATGCGATTGCTCAAACCCGGTTGCTGAGCCCTGTGGCTCTGCTGTTTCTATCTCCGAGCTTTGCTGAGAGAGGAAAAACGAGAGAGCAGGGCTGCCTTCATTGAGAAGGCGGGCCACGAGCGGAGAGGGGCAAGACTCATGCTGTCAGTAAGAGCATTCCATCTCAGTGAGCGTGCAGTCTCTGCGTGGGGGCTGCCCAGACAGGCGACGCACTCACTACTCCTCTGCATCGTGCATGGTACCTTGGAACCTTTGCTGCTGCGACGCTGAAGGTGGCAGAAGAAGCGACGACTCAGCTGAGCAAAGAGGTTGCTGGTTCAGCTTGATCCGCTGCGAGGCGTTTCCACGGCAAGCAGGCTTCAAGTCTCATAGATCAGAGAAGATCGTCATCGTCGCTGAAGGAGAATTAATCTGAGGATCCTACGGCGGAATGCTCGCTTATATAGCCAGATGGCCCCGCCCATTCTGGTGGGCTTCGTCCCATAGGCTCGTGCAGCTCCGCTGCCAATGGCTGTGCAGTTACACTGCGTTATTGAAAAAGGCTTCAGCCAATGGAGAAAAAGGAGTTTTCCCCATAGCATCTTAACAGACGCAGTACGAGTGAAGTATCGATAGGGAATTGGGGATATGACACCACAGACAGGCAAAGCAATGACACAAACAATTTCACTGGTTAAACCTGCATATTTCTCTGGATGTAAACATTGCTGGAAACATTTGGGATAATTATACAAATAAACAAAATATGTAGCATTGTTCTAGTGGTTTTTGGTACATTAAAGTGCCCCTATTATGCCATTTCCAATATTGCCTTTCATGCAGTGTGTAATGTAGCTGTATGTGAATGTAAACGATCTGCAAAGTTGTAAAGCTGAAAGTGCACGATAAATAAAGTTATCGTCTCCCAAAATAAATAATCGACTCTGAACAGCTGAAACGAGTCTTTAGTACGGCTACACGTCACGGAGTAACACATTTGCATAATGCGCACCTATGTTCTATGTTGGCCGGCCGCAAACAGCTTGACCCCACCCACAAACACGTAATTCTACTGATGACTGCTTCTCTAATCTCGGGGAGTTCAACGCGGGATTCACAAAACGCTTGCTGTTGAAAGATGGATCAGTATCCTGTTTATTTGGACCAGCTTCTCCACTGAATCACAACCTGTATGATAAATAATAGATGTTTATATTTTCTATAGAGTGTTCAAAATACAGAACTATTGAAATAGGTGTATCGTTTCCAACATGCGCTGTACGCCGTAGACCAATCACAACAGACTAGGCCATCTGACCAATCAGAGCAGAGCAGGCTCACGGAAAGGAGGGGTTTAGTGAGACTGAATCTTTGAACTGCTTTGTACGAATCGTTTGAGAATCGCTGGAAAATGAGGTGATAATAAATGCGTTGTTTTTTTAACTTGCATGCATGTAATCCTGTTGTAGGAGACTCCCAAAACAATATTAGGAACCGTAAAAATGGCATAATAGGGGCACTTTAATACAAAATTCTTACACATTGTGTCTTTAAATTTTAATGTTACTTTTTTTATATTTAGTATAATATTTTTAATTTCAAGTTAAATATATTTATTGATTTAATTTAGCTTAAATAAATATTTGTTTTTAATACCTATATTTGTATCTAACTTCATAATTAACATGAAGTGTCCGACAGGTGAACTTTGTCTGAAATATTTTTGTATGTCGAGTGACAGATGATACCAAAGCTAATACAATCAGCAGTGGCAAGCAAGTTTCTGAAGTATTAAAATTAGCTGCTAAGCACCAAGCCACTTTCTTTGTTCCCAAGGTTGTTTTCGTGCACTGATACCATCAGCATGCTGTGCTAGTCTCAAGATAGATTAATGTGTCATTGGACAGGAACAGTCTTTTATCAGACGTCTACAATAGCTGTCTGGACCAACCAAAATATTGTCAGCAAACACCCATTGCACACATGAATCTCAAATTCACTTAGTCTTTCTCTCTTTCTTGGTCAGTCTAACTGTCTAGTGATTCTAAATGAAAGGCTGTTTTCAATGCAGATCCTTGAGATATAATGTGGGTGTAAAAACCACAGCAGGAATAAAGTGACTCTGGCTGCTTAAGTACCATCTTGTGTGATGGAACTAAAGCAAATGAGGATGAAGATCAGGATTTTCCATTTAGTTAGTATGAAAATCTCAGTGTCTAGTGATGATCCTTGCTGAGATTAGCATACAGGCGTATTATCTGCATTGCCTGCTTGTTATCATAAGCACCAGTCAAAGTTGAGTAGCCAAAACCAGAAAGGTTATAGCCATTAAACAGGCCAGTGTTGCAAGACACACAAAACGACTAAAGGAATGAATAGTGTATGCTGTATAAATGCTGTAATTACACAATGTGAATGCTTAAAGCATATGTTTGGACCAACTAGCTTGCCAAAACCCTGCTTTTGTGGCCAAGCAACTGCGATTGAGATTAACAGGATAGCTCTCCTTAGGTACATTAGAACTTTTTAACCTCATATTTCACCTTTAGCCTTGGACTGTCAGTCCAAATCCGATTTTTGTGCATATCTAATTGAAATGCGATTTTTCCAAATCTGTCATAAAAATCAGAGCAGATATTTTGGACAATGAAATGGGACACCAAAATCAGTTGTGATACACAGTGTGAACAGTCAATCATTTAGATCAGATTTCAAACAGATATACAAATAATTGGATTTGAATTGACAGTGTGAACATAGCCTTAGAGTCTGTGCAAAAGAGACTGGCCGGCCCCATCAAGTCATGAGGAACAACCGGGGATATAGTGATGAATTTCTCACATAAAATATTATTTGGCTGATAAAGGCCTTAGTTTTGTCTCAATTCAAACAAATGACTATATATCTAAAAATATTACCCTAACCCTAAAGGATTGAAAGCAGACATCCACACTCTTATTTAACAATGAAAATGTGGAATTTGACAAAATCCAAACCCAAAATTCCAGTGCTCCTCCTGAACTTTGTTAATAAAACATAATTTTTCATGTCTAGTTATTTTTTTCCAAGCAGTGCCTGCTTGTAATTTACAAATTTCTTATTTATTCGTTCACTCATTTGAGGAAGGATTCATTTAAAACTCTTTCTCTTGAGCTGTAGGCCCCCTATCTGTGAAAAAAGTCCTGATCCTCTAAAGAAAAAAGGTAAAAAAAAAAAGAAAGAAAGAAAAGAAGATCTGAATTCTGAATCAGCTATGATCGGCGCATCACTAATTAAAATACTAAGTAAAAGGCCACAAAAAAAGGTAAAAAAAAAAAAGAAAGAAAGAAAAGAAGATCTGAATTCTGAATCAGCTATGATCGGCGCATCACTAATTAAAATACTAAGTAAAAGGCCACAAAAAAAGGTAAAAAAAAAAAAGAAAGAAAGAAAAGAAGATCTGAATTCTGAATCAGCTATTATCGGTGCATCACTAATTAAAATACTAAGTAAAAGGCCACAAATTGGAAGTACAATCTGGGATGTCTTTTTCTATCAATTCTTCAATAGGTAGATCTTGTCTTACTTAAAGTCCGAGGTCAGGGACCTTGGGCCTAAAAAGGTTGGTGACCACTGCTCTAAAGAAACAGGATTCCCTAAATTATCGTCATTGATATCGTTATCACAATAAATATCAGAAATTATCGTGATATATTTTTAAGCCCATATCGCCCATCCCTATACTACACATTCTAAATAGTAGGTCTATTTTGAAATTAGAATTGGTGTAAATTTAAATTACTATCCCAACAATATCTGGATGGTCCACTATTTTTGATGGAAATTGTAATTCACTGAAGTGAAGATCCATGAACACTCTGTTATGGGCTAATATTGCCCATAATCCATTGTACTTTGGATAATTCTGTTCATTTGCAAACACAATTAAAAGGTGTTAAACTACAAATGTGGTGGATGGTTTAGTAGAGAGGCTTAGATAAAGTGGTTTGAGTGATTAATCATCAATATCTTGTCACAGCTGGTTCCATAACAAAGGAGCAGAGGATCTAATTGCAGCGATCAATAATAATGCAAAACCAGAAGAAAAAAAACAAAAAACAGGAGAAACAAAAACAACCTATGCATAGACAACACTGGACAATCAACAGGGATTACGAGGAGGGGCAGGTGAACCTAACTGAAAACAAGGTCAAATGAGCAAGAAGAAGCGGGAAAATAGGGAACAAATGAGCTGGAAAATAGGGAACAAAGAAAATAAGAAACTTACACAGGAAAACAAGGAAGTACAAGCTAAAAAGTCTAATAAACACAAACCTGACCTATCTAACCTGATGAAAAAAGTAAATATTTCAACTGCAACAACAGACAGATGGAATTGACTTCCTGGAATAGGTAGAGTATTGAGTATTCATCCATTTCTGAGTGCAAGTGTGTAGTGACAGTGTTATGAAATATTTAATCTCTGTGTGGGCTTTTTGCTATTGTGCTTCTACTAATGGAGGCCTGCGGGTGCGAGTCATGAGAGAAGACAACCCGCTCGACTTCCTGCCCGACAAAACCCACAGCTGTCAGCAGCAGTCTTTCTCTCCCCTGAACCTCCCAATACCTTCCCTCCTTCCTTTCACGCAAAGAAAGAAGGCATAACTTTTATTCTCACTGTAGTATTGTTGTTGCCACCGCCGCCATGTCGTGAAGGTGCTGTGTGTTTCGTTGTGAAAGCGAAACTACTTTATTTGGCCTTTCCAAAATATAACGAAATATATTTGGCCTTTCCGAACGATATCCACTTCATCATGCTTAGAGCTGATCAGTGCTGGTCGCTGAGGAAATACATAATCTTCGCGCTGTGGATCGCCGGATCGGCTTTCACCGTGGACGAAGCGGAGTCCTGCCCGGGGTCGTCACATGTGGTTGCCGCAAGCCAGCCGGCTGCGCCGTTCTCAAGCCCACCGGCCGTCACTCACTCAGCACGCCAGCCTCCGCTCACTCAGCCCGCCGGCCGTTCCTCACTCTATCCGCCAGCCTCCGCTCACATAAACACATTTCATTACACCAAATACACAAAATAATGTTCTTGTTAGCAACATCATATGACCCCTTTAATATGAGGGGACTGATTGTCGACAGACACCCCTTCAGAACAGTAGTTGGAACAGGGTCAAGAATACAAGTGGTTGAGTTCATTGTCAACACTTATTTTGAGATGTCATCAGTGGTAATTGTTGCAAAACTAGAGAACAAAACCATAGGAATACTTGCTGGAAGAACCTCAGGGAGCACAGAGCTGGGGAGAGAAGCAATAAACTTATAAATAGATTAAATTTTATCCTCAAAAAAATTAAGAAACTTACTACACTGCTGAACAGAAGAACATGTGGGTGTCTTGTTTGGTTTTAAAATGTTGTTAATAGTCTTAAAAATCTTGTTTGGATTTCCAGCATCATCACTTATAATACGTGAATAATATTCAGCTCTAGCCACCTTAAGGGCCTCACTGTACTGAATTAAATGTTCATCATACATAAGCTTGTGAACTGTTAAGCTTGATTTTTTTGTATTGCCGCTCAAGTTGCCTGTTTTTAACCTTGAGTGCCCTAAGCTCATTTGTATACCAAGGAGATGATTTCGTGAATGAGACAACACGTTCCTTCATACGAGCAAGGATATCCAAGGTAGATGATAAAATGGAATTGTAATCATCAACAGTATAACTTGTTGGATGCTCAGAAATCAGACATGAGAAACTATCAGGATCAATATTCTTAACATTCCTAAACCTAATTACTCTCTTCTGAGAAGATGATCTTGTATATTGTCGGTATACTAAAAGTAAGAAGCTTATGGTCACTAACACAAGTCTCATGGTTATCAAGCTGTTTGATGCCAACGCCAACAGAACACATCAGATGTAGTATGTGACCTTTGTTATGGGTAGGAAAATTAACATGCTGGGTCAAGTTAAAAAAATCAAGTGTTTCCAGGAAATTTACAGTTTGACAACAAGTTAAATTATCCACATGAATATTAATGTCACCAACCAGAATCATATCTGAACAAACAGAACTAACCAATGCAAGGAGTTCAGTAAGTTTTTTAATAAACAGAGGGTTTGATTTAGGTGGGCTATAAATAAACAGAATAAGAACAGGGGAGGCACAATTAACTCTGAAAGCAATACACTCAAATGATGTTACACTAGAAGTGGCAATTTCAGTTACAGATACATCCGATCTAAAGATAACAGCAAGGCCATTATCCACATGAATATTAATGTCACCAACCAGAATCATATCTGAACAAACAGAACTAACCAATGCAAGGAGTTCAGTAAGTTTTTTAATAAACAGAGGGTTTGATTTAGGTGGGCTATAAATAAACAGAATAAGAACAGGGGAGGCACAATTCACTCTGAAAGCAATACACTCAAATGATGTTACACTAGGAGTGGCAATTTCAGTTACAGATACATCCGATCTGAAAATAACAGCAAGGCCACCTCCTTTCCCAGTTAGCTGTGGTCTATAGATGTACATATAATCAGATGGAGTAGTCAAATTAAGATTTAGAAAGTCATTTTGCTGATGCCAAATTTCACAAATACAGAAGAAATCAAGTTTTTTGTCCAAGATGATATCGTGAAGTAGTGCAGTCTTATTGTTCATTGAACGAGCATTAAAGTGTGCGAAGTTCAAAGAGTCAAGCCGCACTTTCTTAGAACAGTTAGTAGTTATTGGAGGATAAGATAGGTTTGCAGGGCAAATGCCACGGCGAGAGTGAGTATGAATGCCGAGACGTGCAGAGCGGGAACAAAAAACTTTAACTCCAATGCCAGTTGTATAAAAGCTCCGCCGTGACCCTATGTGACAATACTTCGGCGCAGGAGCTGAAGCGACCGTAAAGTTCTTTGAACACAAATTTCAGGAGGCAGTTCATGTTTCAATGAACGGAGTTCAGAAAGAGAGTACCTTATCATGTCAAGATCCAAGTGCTGAAGGGTCCGCTCACCACAAAGTCCAGTCAGAGTTCAAATGAAGATGACAATGGTTATCAAGCAGATGCGCATGATAGGAGCAATAGATCCAGCAGGTTACACGAAGTAATATCCAAGTACGTCGACACTCAGCACCGTAGAAGAAGGAGTACACAATCCAAGACACGAAGCAAGGTCAAGCTCCGGTCAGACTCACGGAACCGAGAGCACCAACGCAGCAGTCGTGAAGGATGGCAAGCCATAGAAAAGCACCACGTAATTCCATACGGTAAAATCCATGTTTACAAGGTGGCCAGTGTCAGACACAGTGATGCAAAACAATGTGTAAAATAGTAAAATTTAAAACAATTTAAAACAAACAACCAAACAAAACAAAAACCGGACGAAGAAGCGGCAGCCACAATGCGCCAGCGTTCTCTTCGCTGGAAGTCACTTTTCATACAGACAGTCAAAAAAAAAAATAAATAAATAAATAAAATAATAAGGCACTGTTCTGTACACTTACCATCTATCAGTTAGTTACCTGTGCTGAAAATTGCTTCACAAAGAAATACATCAAAATGACATTTAAGAGGCCATATCATGGAAAACAGGATTTTCTTGTTCTTTTGAAATAAAATAGTTTCATGTACTGTGTAGACATACTCTCATGCTTTCACAACTATTTACTGAAACCAAGCTACAAAAATGTGCATGGTTGAGGGCAGCAGTCAAAATGAACTTTCAGGCAGAATTTAATGTCCCGTACAGATATTATTATTATTTTTATTTTTTTTGCCAGGAACTGCATATTGCATGATTTTATTAAAATACTACAGCATTATAACATTTTATGTATCACTTTACCTCATCTTATATCATTATATAATATCATACAAATATTATATTATATGAATATTGTTTTATTTACATCATTTTAATTTAATATATACAAATACTTTTGTCCCTCATGAAATTTTTTTCCACATTAACATCTTCAAAACATTTCAATTTAAAGGCTCAAAGAAACCATCACTAACATTGTACGTTGACTTATATAAAATAATAAAATACCACAAAATATGCCACCTTTATTTTAAAGGGGAAAGAATGAAACAAAAGTGTTGAGTAATTTCACATGGACAAATTTGTTTATACAGTATTTTTCGTTCTCTTGTGCTAGGGTACAATGTATTTAAACAATTTTTTTTTGGGGGGAATTTGGAAAGAAAGTGACAAAGTATACTTCACAGCCATGCGGTTAATTAATCAACACCTTAGAACTTGCAACTGATGTTAACAATGAGAAACTATGGGTAAGAATGAAAAGCATCCATAGAATAGAATCTTTGGTGTTTGGCATAATCAGACGTCACATGTACAGTACAGACATGACAGCCTACACCAGACCCTGGTGCTGATTCAAGAGAATTTGTGTTCCAGTCTGTCAGCTGACTCCATTACATTATTCTCAATGTGTTCCAGCAGGATAAATACTTCCTCTGATGGTATTTTGCTCTGATATGTTGTGAGAATAGTTTAGTACAGCCTGGGGCTTTATTGAGCTGTTTTACTGTAAACACAACTACTCTGAATGAGTTTAAACTCCCTTCACTGCCTACTTTATTACCTATATAATCAACTCACACTACAAAAATCTATTTGGCTTTAAAACTCTATGATATATGTGACCCTGGACCACAGAACCAGTCATAAGTCGCACGGGTATATTTGTAGCAATAGCCAACAATACACTATGAGTCAAAATTATAGATTTTTCTTTTATGCCAAAAATCATTAGGATATTAGTAAAGATCATGTTCCATGAAGATAGTTTGTAAATTCCCTACCATAAATATATCAAAACTTAATTTTTGATTAGTAATACGTGTTGCTAAGGACTTAATTTGGATAACTTTAAATTGTTAAATACTCAATTGTTGAGTATTGTACTTAAGTACACTTTTTGAGTATCGGTACTTTACTTGAGTATTATTTTTTCTGGGAACTTATGACTTTAACTTCACTACATTTGAAAGACAAATATCAAGTATAAAATTTTTTTGCACCCTCAGATTCAAGATTTTCAAATAGTTGTATCTCGGCCAAATATTGTCGTATCCTAACAAACCATACATCAGTGGAAAGCTTATTTATTCATTTTAGTACTCTCCTCCCATAAATTTTGTGTCTGAAAGGGAAACTCCTACAAATGCATATTCAACAAGGTCTGGCACAAAAAGCTTATGAGGCCTTTCCAGCGCTAATTCTTCACTGCGCATTATTAGTAAATCCTGACAGTACTATTTTAACGCCAAAAGAGGGTTTGCGCTGGCACAAGCTGTTAGAGAATCTGGCCCAAAGTGTTCAGTAGTGAGATGTCTGAGATAACAAAGCAAAATGTGGAACTTTCAATTAATTTTTAAATTATTAACACATAAGTCACTAAGCTAGTCTCATCTACTTTTTACCGTTTTTTTTCCAACTAAACCCACTGGATTCTGCTAATTGCTGCTTGCAGCTATATTGTTTTCATCATGTTTCTCAGTGGAGTTTGTTAATTTGCGTTTCATCTAATGTGCACATTTTTGTGAAGGAAGAACTGTGCGTTAAACATCAAAATTCATCATGACCTCTGGCATTCTTGCTTTCTAAAAACATTGAAAAAAGCTTATAAGTTCAAGTGCTGGGAAACTTTAGAAGGGTTATACATTTTATACTTCATCTAAGAATGTCCAACTTTTTAAACTCCACATAGCAAAGAAGGTTTGTGCACGCTGTAAAATACTCCACCAAGGCAAGTCACTTCACTTGGTGGCCATCTTTAGACTGCAGTATGGGAGCTATTTTCAGTCATGCAAGTACAGCTTCGATCTAATTCATGGGGAAATACCAAAATCTCAAAAGAAAACTGCACAACAACAACCACTTTATGGCTGTTTCTGTGAAGCTTCCAACAGCAGCTGCAGTGATGCTGTCGTTAAACAGCATAAGCTCTTAAGAAGACCAAACAATGACTTTGAAAACTGCCAATTGGCTCTTTATTATATAAGGCAGGACTTCCTTTACTAGAGTCACCTGGCTGTTCATTTTCTCTATATGCTGTACATGGGCGTTGCTAGGCCATTTTTAGGGGGCTATAGCCCCCCTAAAAGGATTACTCAGCCCCCCTAAAAATTTTGCGATTAGCTCCATAAACTGTACACGAATTCGTAATCTCCTCAGTCCCCTTTAAATTTCATATGAAAACGGCGGCAGACTTTGGCTCCTCCCCGTCTTTCAGCGCGTTCTTCATTCCGCAGAGCGAGAAACAGAGGACATGGTGTGTGTTTATCGATAGATTGTTATAATATCTGCATCTTTGCAGTTCTTTGTCATAAAGAACAATCGGTTTTCCATCTCCTGTAAAGTTTTCTCTGCGTTCACCCCTCATCACATCACAGCTGTTTTCTCCAGCGAAAATGAAGCCCTTAACACATAGGTTATATAAACACATACTATATATAAAACGATAATGTTGCCATTTTTATTTGAAAATTTTACTTTTAATATAAAACATATTAATTACAGTGCATATGGCAAATAGTTTTGCATACTTGAGCTAAAGAAAGAGGGTTGTACTAGAAATGCAAACAGTAAAATTTTGTTTGTACAGCAAACAGGTGTGTGTGTGTGTGTGTACCTACTTAACCATATTTTGGGGACAAATTTGTACCCAAAAGTGAGCTAAACATCACAAAATCTCCAAAAAACTCCTTTTGGGGACGTCCTCATTTGTAAAACTGGTATAAAAATAAAGTAAACAAAGTTTTTTTTAAATTGTAAAAATGCAGAAAGTTTCCTGTAAGGGGCAGATTTAGGTGTAGGGTGATAGAATAAACAGTTTGTACAGTATAAAAACCATTACGCAAAATGCAATAAGTTTAGTTTACCACCTTACCCTATTAGTCAATCATTTTTTATTTTATTTATATGTTTACTATTATTTTCAGAGGCAGACAAAGTACACAACTCCATTACTGGTCAAAAAATGCTGTCTAATCGCTCTCGTTGTACTTTGATGTCACACACAGAGCAGTCTGTGGAGTGCTGCTTCAAGTCCAAGACCTATTGTGTTTTATTAGGAGACGCACAACAGTTCTTCTGTGGCTTTATAGGTAATATTTTCACGTACACAATTTAGCAAAATCAGACAATATTGTGTCTAATATATACCACAATATTAACTTCTTATTATTGAATTGTTGTAAATAAATATCACATTTGCAGCAGTGTTCAAAAATGCTGGGAAATCATTTAATGTAGCCCTACAAGAGTGATTACTGATAAACTGTCTGAAAAAGTCACGTTTTAGAGAAGAAAAAAAATGACTTTCAAAGCTGCTACAGAGTAACGACTTTCTACTTTGAGGATCTTGATAGAAATGTAGTGGAGTGAAAAGTACAATATTTGTCTTTCAAATGTAGTGAAGTTAAAGTCATAAGTTCCCAGAAAAAATAATACTCAAGTAAAGTACCGATACTCAAAAAGTGTACTTAAGTACAATACTCAAGTAAATTTACTTAGTTACTGTCCACCTCTGATTATTTTTTATTATTATACCCTCATTGGGGGCTGAGCCCCCCTAAAAAAAAAATCTTAGAATCGCCCCTGATGCTGTATGTGGCCTGTCTCAGCTATTCACTGTGTCAGCTTATACTATAAACTACTCTGATCCCACCTGAAACAAGTTAAATTTGACTGTTAATTCTGCCTCATTACTGAAGCTTTTCCTGTGTAAAAGAAAACATTCATGACATTAACAGCAGATGCTGAGTGGAGGAAATTCAATTAGTCTTGAAAGCCTACTGCTGTGCACAAGTCTCTGTACAGGCAGATCAATGCAGTCCTTGAACCTCTGAAAGTGACCACCATGTCCTACAAGCTCAACCTCTAAAGACTACAAACTGGCTGTATTCCAAAATCTTGTAAATTGCCTCACTGTTTGCTGGGTACATAGGAAACTGACTACAAAGGCAGCATCCAAACACATAGACAACAACCCCATACATCCAGTGTTGGGGGTAAAGCATTACAAGTAACTCAAATTACGTAATCAGATGACATTTTTCAAGTACCTAGTAAAGCAACTCATTACTTTTACATTTACAATGAAATACCTGAGTTATTTTTTTCAAAAAAAGTAACACGTTACTGTTCCCATTTATTCACTGACACCTCTCCTTTACATACTATATATACTAAAATGTGTTTGAAATACATTTATTTCATGCTAAGTATACTACAAATACATTTACATAGTTATGTACTTAATAAAAATTCCCTGCAATTGTACTTTTAGTATACTAAACTGGTATACGTAAAGTCTGCTAAATTGGAACTACCAATTTTGTACTTAATGCACTATGATTGTATGGAAGTAGTGCTGAGGTCCAACTAACGATATACTGAAGAATATTTGCTTGTGCTAAAGTGGAACTATTGCAAGTATACTTTAGATACACTTTAAATATCTTGCATTTAAATACTGATATTATTCAAAGATCATACAATCCTCATCAATAGTGACATTAAAACACATTTTAGGCTTAACATTAAGAATTGTTAATTGTGCACATCCCAGTGAGGTTTAATTATATTTTTTTATATCACCAAGTCTCAAGTGATATGTCAGTAAATATGTTAATAGATTTGAACTATACTTAGTATGAAATAAATATATTTTAAATATATTACATTTTTACTAGAACTTACTTTTCACAAAAAGCAACAAAATTGTAATATTGTAATGCATTACTTTTAAAAGTAACTTTCCCCCAACACTGCCTATGTCACTCAAATTTCAGTGAAGTTTGATATTAGCATGTTGATAAACTGATAAACTGTTGATAAACTCACAATACGAATAGATACCGTTCACAAATACTGGTGAAAATAGTGGTGAAATATGTGCTTCAGACACCGGCTCATGCAAAGCTTTCCCATAACGTCAATGTAATGAGGCAGCATCAAAGTTCGCTTTGAAAGGAAACCACATTGTCAGTCGTCCTATTGTGTAAACTCCTCACACAAGCAGACAAAATACTGAATACTACAGTGATGGTGTTAACCAAAATGCTGAGATATTTTAATCAATGAAGGACAAGAACATAATTGCTATGAAATGTCTGTGTTTATATCCACACAATTCCATATATAGTATTTAAAGGGCTCATTTTTAGGTGGGGGTGTACTACAGTTGTTTGACTCTCTGCCTTTTGGCTGCTGGCAGAGTAAAGGCAAACAAATTATTTTAGGAATAAAATGATCAATAGCATCTTTACTAAATCTCCCCCTCGAGACTCTCATTACAGTAATCCAAAGTCATCTTTCTCTGTCAAATCAGAAATTGTGGAAACAAAGACAATATTAGCTTTACTTGCTGTGACCAGCACTCGCAGCTATTTGGGATTTACATAAAGCAGCTGGGAAATGAGAAAATGCTGATTTACTGTATTTTAGTTACAGTATCACAGTGTATTTACAGTAGAATGTAAATGCATTAGCATGTGAATGAGGCATCTTCCTTGGTCAGTACATCTGTATTGCATGATAAAATGATTTCAGTCTTTCCCCAGTCCGTTTCAAACTCTTTTTGTATCATGTCTTTGGAGAGCTAAGCTGTCACATCAATTGAATAGAGCTTTCAGAATATATACAGTTGGAAAGAATTATGTTACTGAGTACTTTGTCCAGTAAGGGAACTTTTGGGCCTGTAAACTTCAAGAAAGTAACTTGCTGAAAATGCTTTTGGAGTTTTTTTTTTCTTCTTTCTTTCTTTTTTTTTGGACTTTGAGAGTTTTTTTTTTAGAATGTTTTTCACACCCTTAATTTATTTATCCACTAACAATGTCTGACAGTTGATGTGCATTCAACAGTCAAATAGTTATGAATAATCCATAACATCATTTTATAACTGACTGCTCAATACATGTTCCATGTTTCCTCCATAGATATGCTTGTGTTTTATTTCTCATATTAGTCTGTAAGTTAGTAAAATTATTTTAACTCAAATCAATATTTTGTATCCATTTATTTATTTATTATAGTTTGAAGCCATGTAATAAGCTGGATAAAGTATAGTCAGCTGGTCATTATCATTAAAAAAAACCCTTCATGATGATAAAACAATGCTTTGTTTGATCGCCTGCAAGAGTCTACCTTTACAGTTTTACGTTTATATTTATTAATTTAGCAGATGCTTTTTATCTAAAGCGACTTGAGCTTAAAGCCCCAATAAAAGACACTGGTGATTAAATGTAAAAAAAAAATTGTCTTTAACTGTTAATTAAGTGAAAGGACAGTCTGTGAAAGCCACTCTGTGAAAATGACTTACATCCCTGTGAAAATGACTTACATCCCAAGAACAAGGTAAAAGGCCTGGTAGAAAGAATAAGGCCCAAACCACTGGCAACAGAGGAAGATGCTGAATTTCTGTCACAGTTTTCCATAAGTGAAGAGGAATAAGTTTGTTTCTAAGGCCTATTTCGACAGCAAGTCTATTTTTAAAGTGTGGCACACACTGAACTCAGCCAAAAAAATATGGTGAAAATGCCCTATAAACCTATTTATCAACACTTTTTTTTTTTTTTTTGCAATAGGCTGTAGGTTTTTAAGAAGCAGCACAAACTAATGAAATAAAGGAAAATGCCCTATAAACCTATTTATCAACCCTTTTTTTTTTTTTTTTTGCAATAGGCTGTAGGTTTTTAAGAAGCAGCACAAACTAATGAAATAAACTATTCACCAATTGTTTGAAAGCATATACTATGTTTTGAGGATTAGGTTCCATGCAGCGTATAACATTTGTCTTTTAATGGTTCTCAGTGGCCAATTGGCAGTAACCATTAAATGTTTGTATTTCATACTAAATTGTTTCAGAAATGAAAACAAAACCTACATAAAACAAAGGCAACGTTGGTAAACACAAAATACAGTTTATGTTTTAATGATAATGTTAATTATAAGCAAAAAAGTTATCTAATACTAACTGGGTCTGTGTGAAAATGTATTTGTCCCTGTAATTACTCATTTCCAAATCTCTGAAAATGCATTAATAATGGGATTCAGTTGGACTAGAAGCAACCTGTTTAATTAAATCAAGACTTTAAACACAACTTTTCCCACAGCTTAATATGTCTTACCGAGTAACACAAGTGAAAGAAATATGATAAGGGTGAGGAAGAAGGTGATTGAAATACATCAGTTTGGGAAGGGTTACAGAGCTATTTCAAATGCTTTTGGACTCCAAAGAACCACAATGGCAGTTATTATGTCCAAATGAAAAAAACTCTTTCACTCAGTAGTTGTCTTTGAAATGCCTCTTGGGCAGCTATTTCAGGCATGCAAGTACAGTTCCTATCTCTTTGAATAGGGAAACATCAAATTCTCCAAAGCTGTTCACCAAGCTTATGATTACGTTTCATATTTGAAATCACCAATGAAATCTGACAACAAATTTTGTTTCTTATGCTCAAATAGATCGGCCAATGTGCATGTGCTGTCCGTTCTGTAGATTCTAATGGCAGCTGTAGTGATGCAATAACTTTACCAATCATTGATTAGTTCTTGTTTAGAAGAAGGAACTATTCCACGATTCTGTGTATAGCACATTCTCCCACTCATATCTAATAAGAGTGCACCGTCTCGGATATCTAAAGTCTTTGAAACCTTCCAAGAAGTGGCCAACCTTCCAAAATTCCCTCAAGAGCTCAGTGACACCTCATTTAGGAAGTCACAAAATACCCAAGGACAACATGGAAGGAACTGCAGGACTTTTAAATTAAATGTTCCCTCCTGGTGGAATGACCTGCCCAACTCAATACGAGCAGCTGAATCCTTAGCCATCTTCAAGAATCCTCTTCCATCTTTATTTGACCCTCTAACTTTAGCACTCTCTACTCTAATTCTATTCTTAAAAAAATAATAATAATAAACAAAACGTCCCTTTTAGACTTGCACTTTATCCATTTACTAACTGCTTGTTTTCTTACAAAAAAAAACAAAACACACTAGCTTCTCTAATCTTTTTGTATTCTATCTATTTGTTTTCTTTTTATTTATTATGCAAAGAGTTTGGTTCCAAAACGCTATAAATCCATTTTGATTAATTTGAGTAAAAATGTTTTTTCTTTACCAAGAAAGTGGCAAGATGAAAACCACTATTTTCTGTTTCAAACTTTCACATAGCATCTTTAGGTTATAATAACATTAAAAATTCAAATCCAGATTTTGATTTTCAAAGATTTATTATAAAATGTTATTATTTTTTTTCCCAAAATGCAATAAATCCATGACACTTTTTTGTTCTTCAAAATGCAGTAAATCCATTGAAGCAATATAAAAATATGATGGAGTGATGGAGATTTACTATTCACAGAACCGGCTTTACTGACGAGATGCGCATGACAATCACATGCGATTTATCTTGCAGCCCTAAGTTTGTTTGTTGATCACAATGTACAAAATAGATGAGGAAAACTAGGATGACAAGTGTATTCAAAGCGCCGCCATTACTGTCTACAGTGCGTGGAATGGTGCGCTGTGATTGGTTGAGCAGATATATCGCATCCAGACTGGCGTTTGTCGCGGTTTGGAAAAAAAGGGAGAAAACATGAGTAATAACTCGGCGGATATCGCATTTTGTGTAAAATTAAAAATTGACTTTTCAATACCAACCAGATACAATACTGATTTTGGCGGAAACTAAATTTTTTGGGTTTTGGCATTTGTTTCAAGCGCTTTGGAACCAAACTCTTCATATAATACAAAAAAAACCTTGCTACATGTACTGCGTTAAGCTAACTGAGACTTGTTATAGAACTTGCATATCATTGCTCTTTTATTGATTTTGATTGCTTCCATTGTCCTCATTTGTAAGCCGCTTTGGATAAAAGTGTCTGCTAAATGACTAAATGTAAATGTAATGATAAAAATCCACTTGCTCCTTTTTTTAAATCCCCATAAATCAGTGTCTTAGAACAATCTGTTCACAGAATCTGTAAAATATGATGTCACATTTTACAGGCCCCGCCCACGACTGTTGACGGACATTGCCGTATTAGCAAAGACCCGCACTGAGTGAGCCGAAAACTCGGGTATGGGAAGAGATTGTGGAAGCCATGAAGAAGGACTCAAAGAGGTTCTGGTAAACCATCAGACGGCTGAGGTGGGGAAAGCATGGACTGGTCCAGGCTGTTGTAAGTCAGGATGGGGACTTGCTGTCTTTGCCTGGCGATGTAGTCTGGAGGTGGAAGGAACGTTTTGAAAATCTTCTGAACCTGGAGGTCATGCCCTCACAATTTGAGGCAGGGTTAAATGACCGAAGGAATTCTGGCCCATTTTCCTGGCAGAAGTCACTGAGGTAGTCAAAAAGCTCCGAAGTGGGAAGGTGCCAGGCATGGATGAGATTCGCCCCAAGATGCTGAAGGCCCTGGATGAAGTTGGGCTGTTATGGTCAAGACGCTTGTCCTTCATCACATGGTAATCTGGGACAGTGCCTGGCGATTGGCAGACAGGTGTGGTGGTTCCCATTTTTAAAAAAAGGTGGCCAAAGGATGTGTTCCAATTATAGAGTGAAGCATATCACAAAGAGGAATTATGCTCCTCAGCCTGCCTTAGAAAGTCTATGCCAGAGTACTGCAAAGGAGAATCCGATTAATTGTCGAACCTCAGTTAGAAGAGGAACGATGCGGATTCCATCCTTGACACAGAACAGTGGACCAGCTTTTTACCCCTGGAAAGAATCCTGGAGGGGGCATGGTTTTGCTTTTTCAATCAACATGTCTTTTGTAGATTTGGAAAAGACTTATGACTGTGTTTTTCCCAGGATCTGGACTTCACCAGGGCTGTCCCTTGTCATCGATCCTGTTTGTGATATTCAAGGACAGGATCTCAAGGTGAAGCCAGGGGGATGGAGGGTGTCCAGTTCTGAGGTCTTTGGGTGGCATCTCTGCTTTTTGCAGATGATGATGTCCTGGTATTGTCCTGATGCCTTCCAGTAGAGGTGTTCTGGGTATGTCCAACTGGGAAGAGACCCTGGGGCAGACCCAGGACACACTGGAGGGATTATATATCTCAGCTGGTCTGGGAATGCCTTGGGTTCCCACAGGATGTGCTGGAGGAAGTGACCAGGGAAAAGGATGTATGGCTGTCCTTACTCTTCTTGCTGCCACCACAACGTAGTCCCAGATAAGGAATGGAAAATGGATGGATGGAATTAGTTTTTCACATGGGTGATAGGTGTTGAATAACTGCTTTCATATACATTGTGAAATATATGCAAGTCCACAACAATGGTGCGTGTTTTTGTTGAGACTACTACCAACGTCAGACAAGAGGAGGCCTGTTTGAAAACTATGACTATTTGTGAAGTTCTGTTATTATTATTATTATTTATTTTTTTATTTTAGTTCATAGCACCATGGCAAACATAGCAACATCTGCTCAAAGTACAGTAATACTGATATAATGTGATTCGTTCAATAGCCTTGAGAAAATCTACTGACACTCCATCTCTTCATCTGGAAGAGTGCACTTATATGAAGAGTGCACTTACTCATGGAAAGGACACTGTTTTTCCAGAAGTGGAAATGGACGGTCTTATATTACACTAGCAGCACTCTACTATAAGTCCTAGTTTGGCCCTTGCCATGTGTCTCAAAGTGGAGTTGAGAGCAGGGTAACATGGGGATGCTGCTGTCATTCACATGTCCCCTCACAAAACTATCATTATAGAGGAACAGTGATGTGTCAAACATAATGGTACTTTATTATCACACTGAGTGTTTTCATGTATCACAGGTCTCCAAAGAATGCTATGGTCTAATCATGTAAAAAAGGGCATGGTAATACCAAGGTCCTTTCTGTATGTACCTGCTGTAAAAAAAAAGAATGTTGTCACACAAAAGTGAATGTATTGGCAGGGAGTCCATCAGTTTTGGCAGTGTAGCAGGCACAAGACACACTTGATTTCATACTGACATGAGAAACTGGCATCAGATTGTCAGCCATCATCCACATCGGACAGTGGCATTGCTTTAAGATGTTTTCAAAATTTTAGTGAATAAAAAGTTCAATTATATTTATGTGAAAAATCATCAGTAGTTACTAGTTACATGGATCTAGAGCTAGAACTAGATACTGGGTCAGTGCAGCCAGTACCCCTGGGTCTATGACCACCAGTAGGCCTCCAGCTGAGAGGTCTGCAATGACCGGACATATGGAAATAAGCAACTGCAGATGTGATATTGATATAGACGGACAAAAAAGGCTAGAATATGTCAAATATAGAATATTAATATTTTGGAGCATATATCACTCACTATTACATGTTTATAAAGCTGCAAATACTCAAAATAGCAACAACAAATATACAACAAGCTGACAATACATAAGGCAATTCATACTATATAGCTAATCTCAGATGAGTGCTCGTTTACATTATGTTCAGAAAATCACAAAACGTATCTGATGCATCAAATGTCTCTACATACAGTGTATACAATGTTTATGTCAAATTTGTGGACACCCCATTCTGATTAATGGGTTTGACTATACCAGTAAGTCCAGCGAAAAATAAGTCTCAATGCTACAGCATACAATTAGATTCAAGATAATTATGTGCTTCCAGATTTTTATTTTTTTATTTTTTTGCAATGGTTTGGGGACCTTTTCTGTTCCAAAACGACAATAACCCTGTACTCAAAGCAAGATTCATATCAAAAATGGTGAGTCAGGAACAAACTTTCAGCATGACCTCTCTGATGCTCATGTGTCTTGTTGAACATTTAATTTCAAAAGCATTAATCTGCCTCTGCTATAACAGCTTATACTCTTCTTGGAAAGCTTTCTAATAGATGTTGGAACATGGAACCAGGGATTTGACTCCATTCATACACAAGATCATCAATAGCTATGTTTCCAACTTTCCATCCAAAGTTGTGAATTTAACTTATGCGCAAAATTGGAATATCACATGAAACGGTTTCCATCCAGAACAAAATATCACTAAGAATAAGGTCATTTGATGCAGTAGGAGAAGCAACTGTGGGGCTTTTTTCATACATGAAAAAATTACTTGTGCCTGCATGCAGACGAAATGCAATAAACGCAGTCATGTTATCTTGCTTTCAGGGGCGGATGCCTGCTGTTTGGGAACAAAGTCATGTAAGACAGTTCTGGGGGGTAATTATACTGAACCACTTTGATGACACACTTTGGCTCAGGCATTTCAGAATGACCAAAACAACATTTCAGATGCTGTGCAATGAGAACGGTCTGCCTGTTAGTGCAGTTATGTCATCCCATCATGCAAAGTTACAGGAGTTTTTTTTACGCGCATCAAGGAATTTATTTGGTAAAAATGTTACAGTCAAAGTTTCTTTTTTTCCTTTTTTTTTTTGCAATATCCCAAAACTTTGCAGGACAGTGGGTCTCCAGGAGTAGGTTTAAAGACCTCAGGGGTATGGCTCACAGTAAGTGCTCCACTTTATCCCAGATGTGTTCATGGAGTTCATGTCTGTGCTTGCAGGCCAGTCAAGTTTTTTTCTTTTCTCCCAGACTGAGTAAACAATTTATTTGTGGACATCACATTGAGTGCAGGCCAGGGGCAGTATTATTCCTGGAATGGAAGATCCTCCCCCAAAAAAATTGTTGTAGGAGCCACTTTAACTATTTTCACTTATAAATTGCTAGTAAATTTCAACTTTTTCAAATAAGTAACACCAGTTACTTTGTTTCCCATGTCTTGACTGACAGCTCTCTGGTTGCCATGTTGAGAGAAATCAATAGTAAGTGCAGAGGCGTTGTGTGAACATGTTGATTACTGTAGTTCTAGACCAGGGGTGGGCAAACTTGGCCCTTCCAGGTCACTTTCCTTCAGAGTTTAGCTCCAACTCTAATCAAACACACCTGAACCAGCTAATCATTGTCTTCAAGACTACTAGAAAGCTACAGGCAGGTGAGTTTTATCAGGGTTGGACCAAATCTCTGCAGGAAAGTGGCCTGGAAGGGCCAAGTTTGCCCATCACTGTTCTAGACTAAATATGAACATGTATTTGCTCATCTCACCTGCACAAAAACAGATTCAGTATTCCTCAAAATTAATAAAAACAGTCAAATGCAAACTAATAATATTATACAAACATGCAATAATTAAATATGTTAAATAAGACAAATATCATTTATGTATTTAATCCCATTTTATTACCCAGTGTCTTTGCTATACTGACCTTCGATGATCCAATTCAACCATACTAAGCAAAAATGACACTTTTGTGTTTCATTTTTGATATTGCTGAATAGTGTTGAACTTTCTTCTCCTGCGTTATATCTTTATGCAATTTGTTTCAGCTGCACCCTCTACTGTACAGACGTGAATTTACATTTCCTTCAGCCTGAGGCGTCTTCATTTCACTTTTGTTGTGAAAGGGCTTTTACATTTGTAAAATAACGTTTTTTATATTAAAAACAAACAAGCAAGCCAGCAAGAAATGAAAACTAGTGGCAGTAAAACACCAACAACTTTTATTCTTCTACACACAAATTATGATCACATGTAGGGCAGATTTAAAATGACTTATGCTGCATTCACACCACATTGTAATTACTGTAATTTCGAGATGGCAACACGTGACGCTCTACTCTGAGCTGTTCACATCCTTGGACTCAAACTCGGAACTATCGCACTATCAATGCCTAAACATAGTTCCTAATGAATTTGAGGTGGTCAGGTGGTACAAGTTGTAGCTCTCAGAAAACTCCCAGTTCACAAGTTATAATTACGAGTTCTACGAGGATGTGAACACTTTTTACAAGTTGATATCTCGTAATAATGGTAATATGGCTTGAACGCACCTTAATGTACAAATGTAAAAGTCAGTTGCTGTGATGCTGTTACCAGGTTATCATTATATTTCTGCTGGCCCGAAAGCGCCACCTGCTGACAAAAATTTATTTGCATTTTCAATAAGCCCGTCTGCTGTTTTTGTTGTTAATGTGAAAATCAACTCATGTTTTTACACAGCAGACACGCAGAGTTGTAAATGTGAACTGGTGGATGGAGAAGATAATGTATTATAAAAACATAAACAATTAAGAGAGTAAAATATATTTATGTTATTTAATTAATATATGAATTGTTTAAATTAATATAATAGCCTAGTTGATACTTTTGACTCCATTACCTTAAAAAAAATGGTTTAAAGGCTGAAATGTGAAGTTTATCATTTTATAAAACTTTCTGTTTTTATAAAAAACTGTATCTGGACTGTATATCATGTTATTTGCAGTCATTTTTATTTGTGCAGGTCTTTAAAAAGCTCTTTAAAAGTTTTAAATTTGAGCTTAAATATCCTGCAGATACCCTGGTCTGCCAAAAACCATCAGTTCATGTTTTTAGGTATATAATTGTCTGGACCTTGGCAAGTGAGGAGGGTTCATAACTGGACCTCAAGCAATTTTAGTTGAAGACCCCTGCTATAGTGCATGATTCCCATAAAACACAATTTATGATGACTTTGAGAACTTTTTTAAATGCAAGCTAAAATAAATGGCATGATTGCTTCAGAAAAGGTTTTTAAAATTTTGTTTATCTCACGTTTAATGTGTTTAACACTCTCGGTTAGGTTTAGAGTAGAGTTCAGTGTAGGCGGTACACAGTACTGGGTAGTGCCTGATTGTATGTGAAAGTAATTATGTAATCAGATTCTAAAAAATGAAGTGATTTATCTATGATTATATTATGTTTTAAAATGCTTCTAATCAGACTATAATCAAGCACGTCCTGCACTTTATTTTCTCATTCATGCATATTATTTTTCTAAAAAAATGAAACTGAAACATCAGACGCAAGTGCTTTGCTTCCGAAGGACATACAAAACTTTTTTATTAATTCATAATAAGAGCTATTTTAGCCTACAATAAAACAGTAATAATATGTATTATAGGCCTATTTCAATATATTTTTAAACATCTAGACTATTTTTTTTTTTTTTTTTTTTTTTTTTTGGTAATGCCAAAATTCCCTGTTCATAAGTATAATTTCACTCATTGATTCTGGAAATCTAGAGAAAAAAGTTAACGTGGACGATTTTGGAACGTTATTTTTATTTTCATGTTTATTTATAGAACGTTTGTTCATGCAATGCAGGTCTTCCCAAACCCCTTTGACCTAAAATATTCACTTGAATTCCCACTGAGATTTTAAGTTAAAGGTGCAGTAGGAGATCTCGGAAAATGCTAACTTTAGCCTGATAGCACTGAAAGCGAACGTCCCACGCTCCCTGTAATCGCTGTCCAAAGCCACGCCCACTGAATGCACATACGCTCACAGACCAGAATACCAGAGACAACATTACTACAATAGGCTACAGCGGTTCCCAATTCCATTTCTCACGGATATTCTGCCATGATTCCAGTTCGAAGCGAGCATATATGTTCCATACAAAGGGCATTAAAGTGTGCGAGACGTAAAATCAAATAGTATTTATTTACAGAGGTATATTATGTCACACTTCTCTAGTAAGTTTCGTCTGTGTGCGCAGCGCAAATCCGTGAAGGAATGTTCCGAAGTGAAGTAAACAACTCTGTGTAGGGAGCATGTCAATCGGAACACAGTTCATGCACGTAGCTCACTTCTAACGAGCTGGTTATCTGAATCGGGTGTGTTAACTAAGCGAGACATGCAAAATATGCAGAGCGGGGAGGCGCGAGGACTGGAATTGGGAACCGCGTTGAGCTACATCATGTGTCATTCACCAGTGATAAAACTTTATAGTACAGTTAGTAAAAGTATTACAATACCAAGAAAGAAGATCGGGTTGTTGATGTTTGTCTGTCATTCTCACTCTGTCTGCACAGTGTGCGTGAACGCGCTGATGACGTATCCTGTCTGCGCGAACAAGGTGTGCAGAGGTCTGCAAATACATATGTTGACAGGCAGGTAGGAAAGCCAATTAAAATGCTCAGATCGAGCGTTTTGATTGGACGAACATTTCTTGGTCCTACGCCTTCCACAGAATGTATAAATACAGATAAATACATTTAGACCACTTAACTTAATGATTGTTATCGGGATGTGAAGAGACTTTCAACCAGCATAACAAAAAATGTTTCTGAAGACAATCACCTAGGGCACCTTTAATGTCAATAATTCGACAACACTTTCATGTTCATGGTTCTCTGATGTTGGTTAATGTTCACATGTAGTGTTTTATTTTTATTGATTTTAATTTGAATGGTTGAAGGTTTAGTTTATTGTTGTGTAAGGCCAAATTGGGAGTTGCAACTACTAATACTGTTGTTAAAACCCATATAGTGATGCTGAAGGTCCAGAGCTTAAAATAGCAATAGACAAGTTTTTCTGGGTCAATCTGTACATTTATTAGCATTATGTAGCTAGAGGCTGTGCACACAGAGGGGTCCTCCACACCACCATGCTGGCCAGAACGGACCAAACCCGGAGACGTAGGCAGCATGGACGGAGGTGTCCAGGGCTTATTCATCACTGCTAGCGAAACAAGGACAAGCCCAACTCATACCTCAGAAAAAGAAGCTGAGGACATCTACACTTGGCAAGCACTGCTCTCTAAGGCAATCACATCAAACAGAATTATTGACTCTGTCCCTTAAATGCAAGACAGCTTGTGACCAGTGGAGACCAGAGCAGCCGATGAGTGTTATTGACACATTGATCATCTTCCTCATGTCATAGGAAAAGGGTTTTTATAGTTTCATCTTGTGCATGCACAAACATGGCATTTGGTTTCCATTAGTATTCCATGTGCATAATGTGTAGCTAATGGAATCCACAGACATTGATTAGTGGGGAAAACCTTATCTGCTCGACAACTCAAAGACATTTAACCTGGCACGTGGTAACAGATGGTACGTGTGGATTTGTCTGGCTGAGCAGCTGGACATCATGTTAAATGTGTTCTAATGTGTGGATGTCGCCAGTATGAAGTTCTATTTTAACATAAAACAAAGAACAGCCATATGCAAAGTCCTAACCAATAATGCCTAATAAAAATGTAAGCCAAATAGACACTACTTTAAAAAACTGCACAGATGTTTATTCTACTGTATATGTTTTCTGACTCACAATCTAATGTAGAATGTGTTATACCTTAGTTGGAGGTCCAGCTCTCCTCTGGCCAGATAAACCAACATGGTATGGTTTATGCTGCAACACTAGTCAGACTGTGGACTGGCATCACTCAGAATGTCCATCCAGTTCCTTCCGCTTGAAGTTTGAATACGTTGCATGGTGAAGGAGTCAAAGCTGGCCACAGGGTCTGTGCAAAGGACTCATTTGGTTCTCATGGTCTTTGCTGAGGATTTGTGCAACAGTGTACTTTTGGCGAGCAACAGTGTACCAAATTTGTACATTAGGTTGTCATGAAATCAGAGACCCTCCCTTTGATATGAACATCAGTGGTCACAGGAGATGCATTTGAGATGATACTAGGTGTAAACAGTGCCTATGACAAGGGACCTACTTGCACACATGGTTGTTTTCATTCACATACTCAGTATTAACAATCTTATTAAAGGCAATTGGAGGTTGATTCTTATGAGTACGATCTGCTTACGCCTCAGTGATGGTTATAGGTGGGGTTAGGGGTGGATTGTGGATTTTCATTCAATTCACATCATACGAATTCACACATACGAATTACATTTTACTCTTGAGATTGTGTTGGTTTTTCCATAAATTACCTATCACAAACACTGATTGTTCTTAATGGTGATTGTGTAACCAAACATTTTTTTTTTCTGGAGGACGTCCTACACTTAAATGACTAATAAAATAACAAGAGGAGGCAGAAGTAAGATGTAAATTTAATTCTGCACATGAACATTTAAAAGCCACAAACACAATCACATAACAATGTATCACAACAATTGTTTATGTTTGTCCAGTGCTCCTGTTCTTAACTCACTGTTGATTTGCTGTCAAAATAGGCTGTTGCAATACATGATGGAGGCTGTGTGAAAAATATCACACGCAGCTCTTTAATGTGTCACCACTCTTACATTCTTAATCAGTGAGCATGACAGAAAGACAACTGGAATTGTGCAAACAGTCAACAGTTGTTGCCCCCCAACGAAAATCAAGTACGCCAGCAGGACGATGCTTTAAGATCATGGAGAAATGTGGGTACTGTCCTTTCCCGTGGCTTCTATTGCATCTCTATCTTTTCCTTGTAGTAAATGCCAGAGCACAGTGGGGAGTGAAGCTGCTCTTGAGTGTTCTCGTGTGCCTGTGTGTGGGTGTGAAAAACTCCCTGCAGAGTCAGTGTGTGTATGACCAGAGACTGTGATATCCAGTTGGGTTTCAATACAATAAGAAAGATATTGGATCACTTGCTATGGTTACTTGCTGAAGAGAAAGAGGGAAAAGACAACTAGCTGCCCAAGAGTCAATAAGTTTATATGGTCCTCTGATTGATTTTGATGAAATCATTGTGCTGTCTGATACATGAGAGCGTTGGACTAGTGAACTACAATTTTTATTTTTATTATTTTAATTTTTTTGGTGTGCATATTTGATCATGTAAATTCAGAACAGATTTATGCAAATAACTAACCTGTGCTCAAATCTTCAGACATAAAAAAGACATGAGCCAGAGTTAATATGTCAGTGCAGTTTCCACTGTCGGGCCAAAACCGAGAATGCTATTACACTTCCGGGGCTTAATTGTGCCTCTTCGGCACCAATGGCCAGGGGTTTTCTGCTCACCGAATAACTTGGTCCAAAACGGGCCAACTGGGGCTTGAGGAGTGATTATGAACAAAGGTGGAGATTAGAGTTAGGAAATGGTCGACACTACTGCTCATTGCAAAATTGTTCATATTAGGCTACCAGCTAACATCCACATTAATGACATTTCAAACAATTTTAATTGTAAAACTCACTTTCAGATGCCAGCTTAAAAAAAAAAATAGCTGAAATAACTTTGCAATCCAAGGGGAATTCTGACCACCTCCTTTTTTTCTATATGTGTACGCCTTTGGACTTAAAAAGCCCTAATGGAGATGTTTTGTGCATTCCTGTGATCACAAATAAATGGAAGCAGGTGTGACTGAACAAGTATGTGCTCTCTTTTTATGTTAAATAATGGTAAACAGTTTAATTCAGCATCATTGATCATTGATATATAAAATATTGATGGTGGAGTCTTTTTAATGTATGTAAGGACCAAACGTCTGCTTCTGTCATGTTCGTTTCATTTATTTTTCCTTCGCTGGTGAAATGGTGAGATTGTGTGATGTTTGCTTCAGGGAGGTGTGCTAAGGGCAGGTTTTAGAGTAGCGCTGGTCCAACAGTGGAAACACAGCTTGATTTTGGCCTTGCAGCTCAAAGTCAATGGCTCATTGTTAGCCCTGGCTCACACTGGCACAACAGTGGAAAAAAAGTGTCCTACCCACTAATTTTCATGGTAATTTTTGTCATTATCAAATTTAGGCCTGCAGCTATGCTCTATACTTTCTATACATAATCTTACAAGCAAGACTTTTGATTATGGCATAAATTACAATATCATTATTACAATATTGGCAAATGTGTGTACTCAATATGCATTCACAAGTCTGGACAACGCCCTATCAGACGACTCTAGAACTGTCTCTGCTTCAAGCAAGAACGGACAGAATAGTATGCTTTCATTCAGTATGCGTCATGCACTCATTATTTTTGAGGGGGTCATGGTGACACACAGCAGCCACAACAACACTTATGTTTTATTATTTTTTCCAGTTTATTCGAAACATTCCCAAACGCATTAACTATTTCATGAAATATCTTGATTCTCACCGTTATAGATTATGTTGATCTATAGAGGGCGATGGTCAAAGTAACCTAATAATGTAATCTATTAACTACGCATAAAAAAACTGTCTGTTTAGGCTACTTAATTAACAGATGGGTGTCATGCCATAACATATTTTTAATACAACTGACTTTATATTTAATGTGAATTTAACATTAACCTCAAAAGTTCATGTGAATAAAAACATTGCAAGTTAGGCTACTAATCATAACACTTTCATTGTACAGAAAGAGAGCAAAGAACATTTACATTATCAAAGAACATTCCCTTTCAAGGGAACTTCGAACTGCGTCCTCTAGGGGTCGCTATGAGGAACGCCTCGTCGTGACCCGTGTCTGAAGCATACATTGAAAAAACACCAACAACACGTTGGCCGGCGACAGCCCATGACGTCACTACCGGTGCGACTATTAGTATAAATAGGCAAGGACTCCACTCTCGTTTGTCTCTCTTTTCGAGGAAAGAGGGGCAGCCATCTGCTTCCCGAGATTCAGGACCCGCCGCTGCTGAGGCACGGAAGGGAATGAGCTCGTGGGGATCGCAGGTGGATCTGGCCGATGAGTTTGAAGAGGGGTTTTCCCTCTCGCGATCGTCGGCTGTGGACGAGAGTGAGCCGCTGGAGGATGATGTTATTTCATTAACATTGTCTGATCCAGGGGCCAGTGCTCTGCTGGGTTCAGCCCAGAAAAAGCAGGAAATGTCTGAGGAGGGCAGAGAAGCTGAGGCTGAGCCTACCCAATCCTCCTGCCCTGCGTATGATGAGCTTTCGAAAGTTATGGATCGCACCACGGCGAGGCTTTATTTGCCGTGAAGCGGGCGAAGAAAGTGACATTGCGAGGTATCTCAATGAACATTATTTTTCTGGCCATAACCCTCC
>NW_015551070.1:7984-11675 GCF_001515605.1 Sinocyclocheilus anshuiensis | reverse complement strand
CTGGAGGATGATGTTATTTCATTAACATTGTCTGATCCAGGGGCCAGTGCTCTGCTGGGTTCAGCCCAGAAAAAGCAGGAAATGTCTGAGGAGGGCAGAGAAGCTGAGGCTGAGCCTACCCAATCCTCCTGCCCTGCGTATGATGAGCTTTCGAAAGTTATGGATCGCACCACGGCGAGGCTTTATTTGCCGTGAAGCGGGCGAAGAAAGTGACAAGAGAGACGCTGGCCAGCTATCTCTCTATGGGCGAGACGTCCTCTCTTAAGACTCCCTCCTTGACATCTCACGAATGTCAGTGCATACGCAGCCGCAGCAGGTCGGGCTGGCGCGTCTTTGCACACGATGGTGATGCTCCAAGCATATCAGGCTCGAGGCATTCCCCATAGCGACCCCTAGAGGACGCAGTGTCTCGTTCCCTACTCAGGGAACCATGGTTACATAAGTAACCTGAGACGTTTTCACTGACAGTAAGCACTCTCAAAAACTCCCATTAAAATCACTGAAGCTGTTTACACTATGAAATTCATATCTTACAGGTTCGTACACACATTTGCACTTTGTAGTTTCTGACGAGAGAATTAGCCAGAAAGAGGTATTCAGACAGCGAGCGAGTGAAGAAAACACAGCATTTTAGCGATGACTCATCTGAACACCTCTGATTGGTCATTGCATTCATAAGCTCAACAGCATGGTTTGTGATTGGTTATAACGCGCAGTGCTGTAAAAACGTGTCTGTATCTCGCTCAGCGCCAGCCAGCGAACGAACGCAGATTTGAATTTAGCAGCTGATGATATGACGCACTGAACGTTCTAATCACGCCGGTGTGACTGTATTAAATATATCAAATATTAATCGGCTATTTTTTGTCTTTTGGAAGCTGCATTCAAAATACACTTGGCTCAAAAATATGAGAGGGCACGTGCCCCCTCACTTTGAATGGGCATGACGCCTCTGCTTTCATTGAATCATTGCATGTGGGTTGATGTTGTAGCAACAGATATATATGAACACTGAGTAAGATTATAGGATATTGTTGATATGTTTGGAGCCTAAGACTTCTTCTCTTTGAACTGAAGCTCTAACTAAAATCTCGAAAAAGCAATGAGGCTTAAAATTTAAGATATAAATTAACACTGAGTAAGACTAAAGGATATTGTTGATTTGTTTGGAGCCTAAAGACTTCTTCTCTTTGATTTGAAGGTCTAAATAAAATCTTGAAAAAGCAATGAGGCTCAACATTTAATTGTCATTAGTAAACAAGATGATGATTTATCACAGTGGTGTACGTATATATAGTAATCAGAAAACACTCACACATAAATTTCCATATGTTTTATAAAGTACACCATAATGATGCAGTCTGTTTTATTTTATTCCTTTTCACTTGGCTTTTGCATGTCTCACAGTATTAAGTATCCATTTTCACTTTCACATCTACCACTAGAGACCTGCTTATGACTTTCTTACATTTTCATGAAGAACAAAAGTTGACAGCCAAACAGATGAGAAGATGCCCAGTGCTTTTGAAGAGCTATATGAAAGATGTGTTTCAGAAGAGGCACTACGGAGAGCCTTGCTCAGACTCCCACCAGAATGCATGCTTAGAATTATAAGGTTCTATCTGACAGTTTTATTCAAATTGAAAGTACTTACACTTGACTGTTCACTCAGGCTTGTGTTGCTATTTTATTTTATTTTTTTAATTAGTAGAACAGTCATTCCAAAACACCAGAAAAATTAACAGTAACATTTGGAAGGGTTTGCCAAACCTTTTCCTGTTCCTCTCAATAGGGTTATCGTCATTTTAAACCATGCTTGAAGAAACATTTCACAATTTAGGAGCATTGCAGTGTCAAACTTGTACAGTGTGAAACAATACGCTGGTAAAGTAGCAAGCAATACCTAATTGCGTTCCTCATATTCAGATGCTTTAGACAGTTACACAAACATAATCATGTTTATGTTTATAATTATATATAAACATATATATATTATATATATATAATATAATTAGTATAAACATTAGTTTCAGCATTTGAGGTGAAAAAAGTGAAATGGTGATGAAAAATGAACAACTGGACTGATAAAGATATTTTATTCTTACCTTTTATATTATATATAGTCAGCATTATATAATATGACAGGGCTATCCAACTTCAAGTCCAGGAGGGCCAGTGTCTTACTAAGAGTTTAGTACCAATCTCAGTTTAAACTACTTGTCTTTAATTTGCAAATAATTCTGAACACCTTAATTAGCTTGTTTGGGTGTGTTTGGTTAGGATTACAGCTAACCTAGGCATTGAAAAGCCCTAATGCTAGAGCCGTAATGTAAATATATTGCATCCTGTGTTCATCCAATCAGTGACTCTGACACTGCAAATATACAAATAAGCATGTCAGTCCACGGTCTAGGAATGTACATCGTGAATGTCATTTTATGCATATTTAGGATTATACCAGTATTGTTAATCCCTGGAAAAGTATGAGCAGTGGGAAATGTGAAACACGATAACCCAGGATTCTGTTTACCATGGGGTTTAGAATGGTGTTTTTTTTTCATGTTGTCAGCAAACAGAACAGACTGGTTAAGACCCTGCTTTATTGTACATAATCAGATAAAAATTTGTTGGAGCAAAAACTGAATTTACAGGATTAATAGTATTTATCCGCATTTTGACTTCTAAGAAAAACCAGTTGTTCTAGAACTTTGATAATCTATAATAAGTGCTTTGGAGATAGAGGTCTTATGAAGCAATACAGATGGATTATAGTTGGATTATACACTTAATATTCAGCTATTTTATTGAATTGACTGTACAGGCACTACTGGATAACAGCTGAACTGAGCTGGATGAGGACACCACTTATATAGGGCTGCTTTAAAGCTGAGTTGAACTAATTTCATGATTGATGATCTTTACACAGTTATTGAACTGAATCAACACTGAACTGACCTCAGCTAAATAATAACACTGTTCATTTTACAGCAGATATGACCTCTGTTTGCACCTTTAAATCTTTTTCTCCCCCTGTTTATCCCTGTAAAGCTGTTTTGAAACAACTGTATAAGCTGCTATGAAATGCATTGTATAAACAGCTCAGAGGTGGGTAGTAGCCTAACGAAGTACATTTACTCCGTTACATTTCTCCGTTACTTGAGTACATTTTTTGAAAAAGTGTACTTTTAAGAGTAGATTTAAAGATGGGTACTTTTACTTTAACTCGAGTACATTTCTAACAAAAAAACTTTTCTTTTACTTCGCTACAGAGGGCGGCGTTCCTCTCGTTTCTTTTTTTTTTTTTTTTTTACAATTTGTATGCTACACATGTTAAGAAACACCAGGGTCGGCGCCAGAGCGCACAAAGTGTGGGGGCAGGCACAATTTATTGGGGGGGCTGCACTTTTTGGGGAGAGGGGCTGCTTTGAAAAATAAAATGTTTCTGAAAGTAATTTTCAGATGCAACGGGGGAAAAACGGGATAAACACAAACATGAAACTTGTAAATAAAATAATCTGATATATAGCCTATGTACAATTTAATAACATATAGCCTAGTTTGATTAAAGATTGCATGCGGTCGGAGATTCCCGTGTTTACAGCTCCGTAAAATAACCTACTGGAAGCTCTGTAGTTTTGCTGTATAGGCCTATAGATAAAAATATTAAAATTACAAACACACAATAACATTT
>NW_015551070.1:5877-7719 GCF_001515605.1 Sinocyclocheilus anshuiensis | reverse complement strand
AAAATAGGCTTTGTAGTTCACGCGCGTTCCAGTATCGACGGAAAAATATCGTAATGAGCAAAAATATGCCACAGTGGAGCGGGTCTCACGCCGAACGGCACGGTGAACGGCTGCGCTGTTTCCAATGAATGCAGTAGCTTAGTGTGCGCGTGAGGCGCCGGCGCGATCAAACAGCTGAAACATAAAATAGACTACTCCGTAATTTTTGGTCATACAGTAAATGGACCATTGACACTCCTAATTGGCATAATTCGAAAGTGCAAAGTGTTAGCAGTTTGAAAATTAAAGAATGATAGCAATGTTAATAAGAATTCTTTCTAAATGCGGCACCGTTCTTATTTCGCTCTGCATACCCTGAACGAAAAAAACATTTTTTTTTTGCTAAGAACGAACCGAAATGAAAACATTTCGCTTTTAATCTGTGTATTTAACAGCCTGGGAGACCTTCCCAGGGCAGTACCTTGCCTCACCGACTAAAATCAGGGCGTCCACTACGGAGACGGCACCAGAGGTGAGGGGGCACAGTGACCGAGATGGCCGGGGTGGCCGGGCCGGGCCCCCCTCTGGTGATTCGCGAATCACTTTGAATGATTTGTTCAGTTCCCTGCACGCACTGAGTCGTCTGAAGCGGTTTCTCGTTCATTCCGGGAAATTTGAGAACACGGAGAACATAAAGATCTACAGTAAGTTGAAGCCAAATCTGCAAATTCTACTGTCAGCCTGCAATGAGGATATTTATTAGTTGAACACCGTGTGTGCTGAACGAATCCACAGGTATACATTAGATTTAATTTGTAGTAGCGGTAAGCTAGATCGACTGTCAAGTGAAATTTGTAGAGTGAAATGAATGAAAAGTGTCGATTGTGGAATTTTATTTGTAGCAGATTTGCTTAATTACATTGCATCAAATCCTTTTTTAAGCGCGGTTTGCAGCGTTGAGCATTATAACAAATCACACACGTTGAATGCAATATCCAATCAGAGGCGTTTTGATTCGTCACCTCGAAGAACTCCAGATTGTTCGGTGTTCAGAGTTGTGCGCGCTCATTGACTGAATTCTGATGAATATGCATTAGCAAATTCTCTCATCAGCATAAACAACAAACTGCCATTGCATGACATTGCAGCTTCAACCTTTAATTTGTTATAGTTATACAATTGTCCTCAAGTAAGAAATGAAGTAATGCCCCTGTTGAAATAAGTTAATTTCTGAAGCTGATTTATTGTAGTGTGTCAATAAGAAATATCAGTTTACATTTCCAAACATTCATTTTGCCATTTATTGTAATAATTCAGTGAGATTTTTGTTTGCACAAGGAGTCTGACAAATCTATTATGACATTCACTGCTCCGGGGGTGTGTTCACGGTGTGTGTGTGTTCACTGATGTGTGTGCACTTAGGATGGGTTAAATGCAGAGCACTAATTCCTGGTATGTGTAGGATCTCTGTCTTCGAACGGACCCACTTACACTATTGAGTGACACATGAAACAATCACATTCCATTGAGACAAACTGAGGAACCCCTATGCAACCAGCTGCGGTCGTAAAACTCATGCAGGGTCAGTGAAGTGTTGAAGCAGTTCCTGTACTATCTAGCGTATCGTCTCAAGAGACTCAAATAAAAAACAGTGCTTAAACCCTAACTCAAACTAGGATACAAAACTATCTTTGTTTTACGGGCTTTCAAGGACCAGATGCGTGATACCCCTGACCATTTAACACATAAATTGCTAAATCCGATAAACAGAAAGTGACAGATTAAGAGCTCTCTGTCCAGGAGAAAAATGGCAGACTCCCAACTCGTGACATGGGCATGACCTCAGGACACCTCCCCTTTCCC
>NW_015551070.1:0-808 GCF_001515605.1 Sinocyclocheilus anshuiensis | reverse complement strand
GTCCCTCAACTTCTGGGCGACCTCATTGAGAAAGGTATAGCAAGAAAGTTTTACCTCTCCATCATCATTGAACGCCACATCAAAGTCGAAGCCCTCCTGGACACGGGAGCCGACATCACTCTTGAACTCCTTGAACTCCTTGAAGAAGTCCAAGAAAGAACAAAGAGGTCTAATAGCACCCTCAAACTTCAGCTGAACCTTCCGAGCTGAACCTTCAAGCATATTCTCACACAGGCCTACAACTAAAACATATGGCCCCAATTCACCTAACGGTGGGACCAATGGACCTTGTTCACCCAGTATATGTCTCACCACTTAACACGTATCCACTTCTCATTGGAAAAGACCTGCTTAATCGCTTTGAACCCTTAATTGACTTCAAGCAACTAAAGATATGGACGCAAGGCCTCTACCCTCTACCCTTCCAGTCAGTAGACTCCAACGAGTCACAGTGTCAAACCACAGACACCGCCGACTGACTGATGACTGATGATGCAATGTCAAAGCCATGGCCCCTTTCCTCTGCTCATTGCAAGCGCCTGACTCAGACTCAGGCCCCCTTCGAATCATGACAGCCATAAATGTCCACGACACATCAGTGTCCGACGCAGCATTAACCCTGTGGGCGGAGAACTCAGCTATCAGGCTGAAGCTATTCAGAGTATTGAATCGAGGACAGCAGAGCCTCCCACATGTCTCAAGACACAGCCGCTTCCCTCTCAGTCCCTGGTCGACACCCATGGCTACCTCCAATATCATCTGTGCTGTGGATATACGATGGAACAACAGACACCTGAGCCACTACTTC
>NW_015551069.1:458482-459437 GCF_001515605.1 Sinocyclocheilus anshuiensis | reverse complement strand
ACACACACACACACACACACACACACACACAACAAGGGTCAACAGAATACCAGCAGATGGAGAAGAGGGAAGCTTGAGTGAGAGCTGAGAGAGTTACATTGAGCAAACACTTCTGGAAGTCCAGCAGTTTGTCTTTGGCTCGCTGATAGTCTTTGTAGTCCGAGCAGAATTCATACATGTGCAGCATGTAAATCAGCGGAGACTCCTGCAAGAAATACAGAGACGTGCATTAAATAATATTTTACACACTTCCGTTTTTTTAAAGAAATTAATACTTTTATTCAGCAAGGACGCATTAAATTGATCAAAAGTGACAGTAAAGACATTTATAATGTTACAAAAGATTTCTATTTCAAATAAATGCTGTTCTTTTGAACTTTATGTTCATCAAAGAATCCATAAAAATAAAATGTATCATGGTTTTCACAAAAATATTCAGCAGCAAAACTGTTTTCAGTCTATGAAGAAAGACATTACACCACAATAAACATGAAACAACATCAGTGTTATTATTGTTAAACTAAAATTATTAAAATAATTTTCATTCATTGAAAAAAGCTGAAATATCAATATATATATATATATATGAATATTAGAAATCATTAAACTTACATGAAAATTGAAAATTAAACTGAAATAAAATAGTTTGCTGAAGTACTAAAATTAATAAAAGTTAAATAAAAATATTTAGAAAAATATGTTTAATGAACTTTTAATAAAAGTTCAAAATATCAATAAATATTAATAATACTTAAATAACACTGAACAACATATTTACGAAAAAAAGTAACGAACACCTGCAAAGTCAGTTATCTTAAAAACTTAAATGAAAATTTAATTTAAAAAATGTACGCTGAAATATTAAACTTCTTACAACTAAAGTAAAAAAATAAAATAAATATAATATAAAATAAAATTTATAAATATAAATTAAAGCCAAATAGAATTTTTTTTT
>NW_015551069.1:436509-458211 GCF_001515605.1 Sinocyclocheilus anshuiensis | reverse complement strand
TGTGTGGGTGTATACACACATATATATTCTATAAATAAAGTTAGAATTATATTTAATATACAATTGATATAACATTTATTTATATTTATTTTACATGCATATTTTATATACATTAATTTGACATATTTTTAGTTTTTTCAGAGTTCATTAATTTTCACAATATTGTAAAGAGCATATATATGCACTTTATATTATTTTCAAAAAATGTATTTATTAATTAAAAAAATTATTTTACATTTTACATTCTGCATAATATACATATTCTTAGTAATTTTTAATTTTTTACATATTCTTAAGTTTTATGAATATAATTGTATAATTACATTAAATATGTTATATATAATTTTATAGTTTAGATTTTTTTAGATTATAGTTTATTGAGGGTTTAAACTGATTCAAAGAATTTAAACTGAAGTAGCTGACTGTCATAACAGCATGATTTGTAGTTTGAGCTGTCAGATGTCACAGTAAGCACGTGTTTGTGTGTTATTTTGACAGTGTAACAGTGAGCTGGACTCACTGAAGCTTGACGTTGCTGCAGTTGAGGAGATGCTGCGTGAGGAAAACCCCGTATGCGAACGCCGGCCGGCCGTGACTCAGGTAATACAGGAAGTCCAGACTCTCGACGACGGCCAATTTACTGACGAGCTGAGAGCTGGAGAAGTGCGGCGGCTCGCTGGACGCTTCTGGAAAACATCAGCAAACCCACACTTTAGTCAATAAAACCAGGAGCATTTCTCACAGTAAGGTGTAAAGCTCCTACCGCTGCCGCCCATGGCGTTGGCCGACTGCCATCCGAACAGTCTGGAGGGATCCAGCGGATGCAAAGCCTGCCGATGGAAAAGCACACAATGCATTAAACTCCTCCTGTTATCTCAGACTCTCTGTCTGTAAACCTCGTCACCATCTCACAACAGACAGCATCAATCTGCTTCATGATATGTACATGCTTTTGCATGGTTGTCTGACTCTATGTTAAACAAATCATCTAATCTTTGGGTTTGAGACCATTAAAATCCAAATGAAAAGAGAAAATACTGGTAATTAAGTGTAGACACAGACACAGACACAGACTCACAGACACTCACACAGACACAGACTCACAGACACTCACACAGACACAGACACTCACACAGACACAGACACTCACACAGACACAGACAGACTCACACATGTAGATTTAAAATAATTTCCACTTTATATGTTTCTATACTTTCTAGAAATCATTAACATTTTCTAAAATAATATTGATACTTAAATATCTATTTATTTAACTTGATATATTTTTTCCACATATATTTTTTATATATTAATTACATAAACATTTGGTTATTTTTTCTAGAAATTAATTTCAAGTATTAATTATTTTCCACTGTATTTATTATAGGGTCTATACATATATGCACTCCATAAATGATTAACGTTTTAAATACTTGCATATATTTAATTAAATTAATTAATTATATATATATATATATATTTTGCATAAACTTTTATATATTAATTCCATAAATATTTGGTTATTTTTCTGGAAAATAATTTCAAGAATTAATTATTTTCCCCTATATTTATTATAGTGTGCATATACGCACTATAGACATTTTTAATACTTACTTATTTAATTTACATAATTGTTTATATATTCTATAAACGTCTGGTTATTTTTCTGGAAACTAATTTCAAAAATTAATTTTCACTATGTGTATCTATACATTCTATAAATTATTAACATTTTTCTAGAAATGTATTGATGCCTAAATATTTATTTAATTAATTGTATAAAATTGTTCATACATACATTTAGATATTAATTCTATAAATATTTAATTATTTTCAGGAAATTAATTTCAAGAATTATTTCCAGTGAATTTATTATAGTGTCTATACATATATGCACTTTATAAATTATTAACGTTTTTAAAAATGTATTAATACTCATACATTTTATTTAATTAACTGTATAAAATTCTTTACATATACTTTTATATATTAATTCTACATGTATTTGGTTAATTTACTGATATATTTATTTATTTATTCTATTAAAAAATTCAGGAAACTCGTTTCAAGACTTTATGACTTTCCTCTATATTTATTATAGTATGTATGCAGATGGATGAATGGATGGATGGATTTATTTTATATTAATAACAATAATATGTTAATTTCTAATTATTTCCAGAAAAATAACTAAATATATACTATTACACCAATATAAAATAACTTGCATAACCATCACATCCTAACAATAAGAGGATGTACTTCCCAAACGCAAGCAATCTGAGAAACACTAAAGCTGATTTCAGTGAGTGGAAGACATGGATCTGTTTCCAAAAAATGCCTGCTAAAATCTGCAAACCATTAATTTCAGGATGGAGTGTGTAGCTTTCTGAAAGCAATGACCTGAGAATGAATTACACACGCTGCAGGCGGTAAACACACACACAGATGGACTCACATACGCTTTCAGATGACTTTCAGTGTCCATTAAAACACAAGCGGCTGCTGTCTGATCATTTAAACTAATGAACATTAACTTCAGGCTCAGCAGAAATGCTTCAGAGCAGCTTGCGGCTTGATTCATTTAATTAAACAAATAATACTGTTTCTGAGCACTTTAACAGCAGAAAGATGTCATTATGATGAACCACGTATGCAAAGAATTCACTTTCAGAGCTCAACACCGAAATAAAGGTCGAGAGAAATTAATGAAATATGAGTTTAAATTCTTGAAAATTAATTTGCAGATTATATTATAACAAATAGAAATTGTAGCCTATAATTTAGAAGTTAATTTAGAGTGTAATTTACATGTTTGCATACAATTTTTTTTAATTTGAGTGCTGATTATTATAGTTCAAAATAAATAGCAATTAAATTTACGTTTGGTCTCTGTTGTTAATTGTAAGCTTATAGTAACGTAAAAGGGCTCCCTATAGTTTAGAGCAGAAGCGGAGGTAGATTTTTAGGCCTATAGATTTTTTTATTATTATTTATTTTATGAGGTAGATTTAAAGAAAATTTAAAAGAAATTTTAATTATAACTGAATTTAGTTAAAGAAAGAGCAGCTTGTTCAGTAAAACATTGTTTAATAATAATAATAAAAAAAAAAACTATTTATGAACTATTTATCACACCGAACCGTGACGTCAAAACCGAGGTATGTACCGAACCGTCATGTTTGTGTGTATAAATATGTATATATGTATGTTTGTAAACATATCTGGGAAAAAAACAAATTATATAAACACATTTATAAATAACAATATAAATTTAATTAAATTAAAAATAATAAAAAAAAGTTACATGAATAAAAACAAAAATAATACATACAATTTAATTTGTTTGTTTGTTTTTTTATCTGGAAAAATAATATAATTTTTAATATACAATCTTTTAAATATATCAATAAGAATATTTAATATATTAATTCCCAGAACAATAAGCAAATGCATTGTGATTAGTGGTCAAATGATTAATAAAATTTTTGTTTACATAATATATGAATATGTACTGTGTATATTTATTATGTATATATAAATACACACACATGTATATATTTTAAAATATTAACATGTATTTACATGCATATATGTATATTCATATAATTTATTTTATAAATATATTTAATATATAAACATAACATATTTTTCTTAAATATATACTGTATGCATGTGTATTTATATATACATAATAAATATTCACAGCACACACACATATATTATGTAAACAAAAACTTAAATTTTGGATGCGATTAATCATTTGACAGCACTAATTGTGCTATAAGTAGGGTTGGGTACCGAACTCGGTACTTTTAAGGGTACCGACCGAATTGCGTCGGTACTACCGAGTACCGATTCACGTTAAATCAATCGGTGCTATTGAATGTGTGTATATATATATATATATATATTGAATAATGTATGTGTGTGTATTTATTTATTTATTTTATTTATTATAATATTTTACTACATTAAATATCCTTATAATATATTTTTCTATATTAATCATTATATATTAATAACTATTTCCTTAAAGTTCACAATAGTGTTATGTAAAATTGCACTAGGACCCTTAAGAAGAGAAACACAATTTCAAATAGGAAAAAATGGCAATGAAAGACTTGATTTTCAATAATTTTTCAGAAAATAATTAAATTGTAATCCATCTATAACTAAATTAATATTTTAATACTATAATCCTGAGGTAGAACTGAACTATTTACACACTTTCTTCCTCTCTCTCTCTCTCTCTCTCTCTATATATATATATATATGTGTGTGTGTGTGTGTGTGTGTACAGTATAAGAATCTCTCATATGCTACAAAAACAGAGCACACCTTAATGAACTACATTTCCTATGATGCAGTGCGAGCAGTGGAGAGTTCAGGGGTCAGAGTGAAGGAATGCGCGTGTCGCGAACGTAGCGGAACAGAAATGTGCCAATACTGCTCCTGGGTGTGATGGGATAAGTTATATAATGATAAAGCATCCGTCAGATAGTGTATTATTAATTATACTCAAGTTATATAATAAAATATGGATAGAAGGAATACTTCCAAAGATATGGAAGTGAGCTGTAGTAATACCTATTGTAAAACCAGGTAAAAATCCAACATACCCAGGAAATGATCGACCAACTGCTTTAACTTCAAACTTATGTAAATTAATGGACAAGATCATAGTTCACAGATTATCTTATGAGTTAGAAAAGAAGGGTAAATTATGTAAATATCAGTGTGGATTTAGAGGTAAAAGATCAACAATGAATGCATTAATAAAGGTCAGTAACGAAATAGAGAAGGCAATAAAAATGAAAGAAATTATGACAGTAGTATATTTTGATATAGAAAAACCATATGACACAATATGGAGAGAATGGTTGTTAATGAAAGCATCAAGGATAGTTAATTAAAGCATCAAGGATAGGAATAAATGGTAAAATGTATAATTGGTTATCTCAGTTTTTATTTGAACGAACATTTATAGTACAAGTAGGAGCGTGTCAGTCATCAGTTTTTAAGGCAGAAAATGGTATTCCACAAGGGAGTGTAATAAGTCCAATTCTTTTTAACATTATGATTAATGATATTTTTGACAATTTAGGATATGGTGTGGGATGTGCGTTATAAGACCAAACAAAGTAGTTTTGCTTTCACAACGAAACACAGCGTCACACACGGTGGGCTTGAGTGAGCAGAGGCCAGTGGGCTTGAGAACGGCGCGGCCGGTGGATTTGACGAAGGAGCATCCGGAGGGCTTGCGGCAATCACATGTGATGACCCCGGGCTGGACTCCGCTTCGTCCACGGTGAAAGCCGATCCGGCGATCCACAGCGCGAAGTTGACGGCGTTATGCAAATCTTCCCACATAGTGACATAGATATGTGGGGGCGTGTTAGAACGAGCCGTTTTAGGTAGGCATGGTTGACTCTTAACTTTTATAAAGAATGTCTCTTTTGGATTTGAGACTTTAGTCTTTGCAATTTTACAGATCTTCTTTATGCACGAACAGCTTGTAACACTCCAAAGAGAAAGGAAAAATTTAAATCGCATCATATGACCCCTTTAATAAAATACATATATACTACTGGGTTAAGTGAAAGGATTTAAATATAGAATATGGATGCTCTATTTTATTCTGGATCTTAAGGAGACCACGGATTTAGTCTGGAGGAGCTGAACACGCAGCGCCAGGTGGAACCTGGGGCGAAGGAATGGGATGGAGCATCGAATAATTATTTAAGTAGGAATATTTGTGTATATACATGTGTAAGAATAGGAAAAGGAAAAACAAGGAAGAAATTGATTATAAATAACCATGACTGCATAACAGCAAAAGTAGGTGGCGATATGCACACAGGATGTAACGCGCCAAAAAACGGAAGAAGAAGAAGAACGTAGCGGAAATAGAAACATGCAGCAAAGTTTTTTCGAAGTTTCTTGCGCACCCGTTTTTAAACCCATCCCCATCCCCATCCCAAACATGAACTCAAATATTACAGACGCCTCGCAGGACGAGCTGATCAATTTAATATATCACCATTTAAAGGACAGCGGCTACAAGAAAGCAGCCAACGTGCTGAGAAAGCAAGCGCCCCAGGTGCAGATATGTTTATTCATGTGTTTGAGAGAGCGAGTGCGTGCTTGTAGATCAAGAGACTGTATTATTGCATGCATTTTGAAACGTCAAGAGAATTCAAAATAAAGCATTTCAAACGCTTGCATTAGAGCAGTCGAACCTAATCTGATGTATTTACCAATACCAATTTATTTGGTGTTTATCACAACAGAGCACACTGAAATCGCTGCCTATCAGTGACAATACTACAAGATGTACATAAACCATAATGCATTAGTTAAAGCTGTATTTATACCACTGTAGTTGGCACTAACTGCATGTATGCGTTAAATATGACTTGAGTGGAAGAAACAAGCTTTTTAAACTCATGCAAATGAACTTTGTCCTGTGGTTACTGATATTAGTGCACGGATAAACTGTAAGCACCAAATAAGATCTTCACACACACACACTGAGGTCAATGCAACAGTTCACAATGCTTTATTTGTTCTATTAAAGTTGATGTCAGACGAGCTCAGTATTGTGATATGCAATTGTCTGAATGCACGTAATGCTTGTATTAAATATGGCTGTCAATTACAGGTTGAAACTGAAGAAGTGAAAGCATCCTTGAGCGAGATCTTTAAGAAGTGGGCAAGGTAAGACGGTGCATGTGTGTCTCATGTTGTAGGCTTCATTGAAATGGTTTCAAACTAATTTATAATTTTTCTTCCTTTTTAACAACGTGATGTGTTCAGCTCAGATGATGAAGATGGTATGTACATCAGAGGCTTTACTAAATATTACTTATCAGAAGATTCACTCTATAAATCTGAGTACTGTACATGAATCATTTTGATGGAAATCAAACTGACAATTTAAAACTCATATGGAGTGATCACTAATATTAAAAGAGACCAATTGAAACTCTTTAAATTCACAGGTGTTCGGACTCCTGAGCTCAAGAGTCCTGCAAAGAGCAAGTCAGGAACCAAGTCTAAGATCACAGCCCCCTCTGCTGGTAAATGAGAAGTTAATTTCAATGTTTATATTGTGTAATGTGTGTTTGAGCAGTGTTTTTGTCTGACATTTATCTGGAGCTGCCACGAATCTGACTATCTTACTTAAAGTTTGCTGAAAATTTACTCACCCTCAGGCCATCCAAGATGAGTAGATGAGTTCGTTTCTTCATGGAAACAGATTTGGCATTACATCACTTGCGCCGCAATGGATCCTCTGCGGTGAATGGGTGCCGTCAGAATGAGAGTCCAAACAACTGATAAAAACATCACAATTACCCACAAGACTCCAGACCGTCAATTTATGTGAAATGTGAAGCTGCATCTTTGTAAGAAACAAATCCATTATTGAGACGTTTTTAACTTAACTATTGCTTCTGTCTAAAATGCATGTCCTCTGTCCATATTATCGCTTTCTCCGGTGAAAAAGTAATCTCGGCTGAATCGGGAGAGAAATATGCTCAGATCAAGTACTGTTCAAAAACAGTCTAAAACAGTTCTAAACAAATATGTAGGGAGAATTTGATGTGAGGAAAACAGGAAATTTACTTTTTTTAAATGGAGGAAGCATTATTATGGATTCATATTTTTTGCCAGAAGTGACGGTTTGAAGTTAAAAACATCTTGATGGATTTGTGAAGTGTTTGTAATAAACAAGACATTAATGACGTAATGCTACATTTCACCAAATCTGTTCTGATGAAGCAGCAAACTCATCTAGATCTTGGATCGCCTGAGGGTGAATACATTTTAAGCAAATTTTCATTTCTGGTAGAAATTTTCTTTTAAATAGAAAGAATTTAAAGCTTTATTTTAGACATTTGTAGTACACATATTCCTAGTTGTGATAGAGCTGAACTGTGATCCTAACCCTCAGTTAAAGTTTCTTTAAGTTATTTATATTTTTGGTTGTTTGTTTTGTGTATGGAAAGTAGTTGGTCCAAAAAAGTCTGTGAGCAACAAGACGACTTCAGAATTGGTGAAAAAATCTACGGTATTTGATTTAAAACTGACCAAAATATTTTACCCAAACTTAACTGAGCCACCATACAAAAGTCACCTGACATATTCATCACTTACTCCACTCCACAGAAACAGAAGAAAAAAGAAACTGACCAAACCAAGGAAAAGAAAAAAGTCGGTGCCTCAATTGGCCACTGCTGCTGCAGGGAACGATTCCGATTCAGACTTGAGTTTAGATGTGGAGAAGTGGAGGAAAATGGTTTCTCAGTTATCAGGTGAGACAAACTGTAAAAATGCACAATTGATCACATTGAAAGGTTGTAGTGTACTACCTGCAGATGGGTAAATCATACAAACACCACGTTTAACCACAAAATCAAGAGAAAGATATTATTTATTTATGTTTAAAGGTACTTAGCATAAAGAAAATTGAGCCGTTTAAAAAAAAAAGTTTATTGCATTGTGACATTATTTTCATGACATTTAAGGACATTTATTTATCCCCAAATTCTCATCATCATAGTGCAAAACAAACAGTCTTATTAAAGGGATAGTTCACCAAAAATGAAAATTCTGTCATTAATTACTCACCCTCGTGTCGTTCCAAACCCGTAAGACCTTCGTTCATCTTTGGAACACGATTTAAGATATTTTTGATGAAATCTGAGAGCTTTCAGACTCTCCCATAGACAGCAAGGTAACTACCACGTTCAAGGTCCAGAAAAGTACCAAGATGATCGACAAAGTAGTCCGTGTGACATCAGTGGTTCAACTGTAAAGTTACGAAGCTACGAGAATACCTTTTTGTTCGCAAAAGAAAAAAAATAACGTCTTTATTCAACAATTCGTCTCCTCCGCATCACCCCAGTGCCATTTTGGAGAATATCAGCTGGATGTAAACAGCATATACTGTTCTGTGTCAGCTGCGTCACACGGATACGCTGTTTCCGTTCAGATCAAATCACAACAACGTAGGAAACAGATCCGGCGTGGCGCAGCTGACACAACAGCATACGTTGTTTACATCCAGCTGATGCTCTCCAAAATGGCACTAGGGTGATGCGAAGGAGACGAATTGTTGAATAAAGTCTTTATTTTTTTTTCTTTTGCGCACAAAAAGTATTCTTTGATGAATAGAAAGTTCAAAAGAACAGCATTTATTTGAAATAGAAATATTTTCAAACATTATAAATGCTTATACTACACTATAAATGCCAATGCATCCTTTCTGAATAAAAGTATTAACTTCTTGGTGTGATGTGTTTACATAAGATTAATACAGAAACATGAAATATGATTATTGAAGTTTGTCTTTTGTAACCAGATGCTGATCGAGTGAAGATGGATGTTCTCTTGACCTTGGATGAATCTCCTGTCTCATCTGCAAAGTCTTCAGCAAAGGGAAGGAAGACAAAGAAGCCGGCAAGAGCTCAAAAAGAGGGAAACCCAGCCAAGAAGGGAAAGTCGACTGCCAAACCTGATGACATTCCTGTAACAACTGATGCATCTGAGACTCCTTCAAAAAAGTCAAAAGACAAATATTCTGTAGCTATTTCTGAACATCATGAAGTTGAGACACCATCCAAAAAGGCTGGGAATAAGAAAAATAGTAGTATCTCAGGTCTTGATGTGGTTAAGACCCCTAAAAGAACAAAAGCTAAAGCTACTAACTCATCTGATAATCCAGAAGCACATCATGAAATGAATGGACTCTTGGAAACTGGCAAAACTGCCACTCCGTTGACAAGGACTAAAGAGGTTGGTGTATCAGATTCAGAACCCAATAGGACTCCTAATAGAGTTCACTTTAAAAAAGAAAATAGTTTTTCAGAGCAAGTTGAGACCAATGTTTGGAAAGATAATGGTACCTCAGAAACCAGCAGCACTGAAACTCCATCTAAAAAGACTAAAAAAAAGAAAAGCCAATCTGAAGCCAGTAATGTTGAAACTGACAATAGTCCCTTAAATATTAAAGAGGTTAAGAAAGCTGTTAAGAACGCTAGGATGGACGCTACCTCTGACCAATCAGAGACACCATCAAAAAAAGTGAAAAACAAGAAGCCTAAAAGTGTTGTAGAGCCTGTTCCTGATGAGACACCTTCAAAGAAGGTTAAAGCTAAGAAAACAGAAGGTCCTTCTGAGAATGGACAAGAAATGACACCTGAGAAAGCTGATGTCTCTCTAGAATCCGTTAAACCTGACTCTTCATCTAAAAAAGGCAAACTTAAGGCCAGTAAAAGATATTTAGAAACAGTTGAGCCTGAAACACCATCAAAAAAATCTAAAGCCAAGAAAGTTAAAAGCACTGAAGTATCTGGCGGGGAGCAAACAACCAGTAAGAAGGTCAAAACAGCCGCATCGGATGCTGATCTCCCGCAGTCTGACTCTACAAACAGCTTTTCGACAAAAAGGAAAAGCAAGGCTGCTGATGTTGTGGAGATCCAGAATGACGTTCCTTCAGAAACGCCCTTAAAAAGTAGTAAATCTCAAGCAAAGACTGTAGATGGTGATGGTTTGGGAAATGAGGAAACCTGTAGTCACGATCTAAAAACTCCTTCCAAAAAAAGAAAACACAAAAGGGAAGAAGCTTGTGATGTCCCAGCACCGGAGGAGGCCACACCTGAGCCCAAGAAGGCCAAGAAAGACAAAGAGAAGAAGAAAAGCAAGGAGAGTGAAAATGCAGATGCTCTTCAACCACCAGCAGAAGAAGAAGAAGACGCATCCGTTCCAGTAGAAATAAGTCAGAAGAAAAAGAGTGAGTCATTAAATACATGTATATCCTGGCTTGAGGCTTTATTTTACTGCTTCATTCAGTTTTTGTTTGCTTGTGTTCCCTTTCACACTGAAATGATGTACAGAGAAGAAAAAGAAGGAGAGAGATGAAGAAACAGAGGAGATAATCCCTGATGATCCTCCTGTATTTGCTCCAGATGAGGAGGTGGTAGTGCACAAAAAGGTAAAATTGGTGAATGAATTGCATGATTGAACTGGCACACAGTTTCTAAAAGAAAATAAGCAGAATTTTCTCCTTTAAAAAGTAATGGAGATCGGTTTAAAATTGCGTTTTCAAACGTTGAAGTGTTGCTAAAATGGCTCATTGTGTTTCTTAAATGGTCTTTGCTTGGTCTTAAAAAGTCTTTATGAAACCGGCAGAAACCCTTTATGATAATAAAACTGATTGATTAATTGTTCTGCAAGTAAATTACTTGTACTGCTCTTTTATTGTCCAGAAAAAGAAGTCTTCAAAAGAGAAACAGCTCAGTAGTGTTGAAACTCATGGACTCAACAGCACATAATGGATGTAACGGCCCTCGAGACTTCAGTTCTCAATCTCTCAATCTCGGCTGAAATAATTATTTAACCTGAATGCATGCTCCGTCCCTATTGTTTGGATCATGTTTGTTCATATGTAAGTCAGTGTTTTTATGTTTTGTATTTTTTTGGGGAGGTACATTTTGAGAAATATTTCGTATTGTTTTTGTTGTTGTTGTTGTGTTGTTTTTCTATTTTTGATAACTGGATTTCCTGTGATTAAGATGAATTTTATGCCTTTTGTATTCTTTTAAAACCTTTAAAAAAAATTTTTCAAAAATCATGAGATCCAAGAAATAAAAATCATATTGTTTTATTTTCGTTTTGGTCATATGATAGGTTTTCTTAAAGGGATAGTTCACCCAAAAATGAAAATTCTGTCATTAATTACTCACCCTCATGTCGTTCTAAACCCGTAAGTCCTTCATTCATCTTCAGAACACAAATTAAGATATTTTTGATGGAATCTGAGAGCTGTCTGACCCTGCATAGACAGCAACGCAACTGAAATGTTCCCAAGTCCAGAAACGTAGCAAGGAGATCTGTAAAATAATCCATGTGACATCAGGGAAACGACATGAGGGTGAGTAATTAATGACAGAATTTTCATTTTTGGGTGAACTATCCCTTTCATTTTTTAATTCAAAAAAGTACAATGGCTTAAGATCAAGCACTAAATTCTATAAATGTCCTTTCGTGTTCAAATTTATGCCCATTTAGAAAAAAAAAAAGTGGTCACATTGTATTTGTCATTTTTGATTCAAAAATATGAACAAAATGCAACTGGTGCGGTCGCACCGGGCCCCGCGCTTGAGGGGGCCCCGTGGTGAACCGGGACAATTCTTGCTTGATTTGCAACAGACTGAACCAGAGACATAAATCTAAATTCACTCATTTTTTTCTCCATTTTCCCAGGAGATACTGTAAATGTTGAAATACTTTAATAATGTATTTTAGATTGATATAAAGAAAATATCCAAAATACATATTTTAGTGTTTATTTTATTACACTTTACCTATTTCCATCTTTAAGATGTTACAAAACATTTTTAATTTCCTTTTTATTTAAGTATTTGTTTCTCATTTACTGCATCATAAATCTACACCATCATTTACATACACCAAACTTTGTAGTAATCTGAAGGTGTTTACATCATATATCAGTCACTTTATATAACATTTTATTTCTAAAAACATGTTAAACTACAAAAAAAACCTTAAAACTAAAAATGTCAAGGAAACGACTTTATCTAATATTAAGATATCTGTTCTGGAAATGTATGCAAACCAATGCATATTTAATTGTGAAATGCATCTTTTTCATATCTAACAATGATGTATTCGAAAACGATTCACAATTTGTTTTATTGTACTGTTGATTATTAACTGGGGTAAACATGGTGGGATATATTATTTACATTTTAATGACACCTGTGGTGTCTTGCCATAATATGCAGAAGTAGATTTGTCCAAATGACTGTCATGGCTTAAATGTTTTTCAAGACTGAAAAGTCACTAACCGACGAGGATGGATTCGAACCCAAGCGTGCAGAGCACAGGATTAGCAGGCCATCGCCTAACCACTCGCACCTCGTCGCGGCACCATATGATCGTCTTGAACAGGTGGGGCTTCAAGGCGATTCTAAAAAAGCACAAAAACAGCACTGAATTATATCTGTATACGTATACATTGGCATTGAATAATGTAAACTAACAGTATTTATGTGTGCATGCGTGCGTGTAATCTCCACTAGGTGGCGGCGATTCCTTACAGACTGCCTGCTGTATGATGTTCCAAGTCTTTTTTGGCAGACTAGGACGAGTTCTTTACACTGAAAGCATGTTTCCTAATTACACAAGAGAAAACTGAAAGCGGATGCCTGACTTTAGACGAGACCCTAATTTAAATGCAGTCTTTCTTTATGGCTCACGACGTGTTTTATAGCCTAAAATGTATAACGACTTATAAAGATTAAATTAAACTGGTAAAAGCAAATGTGGTGTTTAGTCCACTGACTTCTAGAACTAACCGGGACTACACACATTAGTGTCTTTCTGCTGTTTTCTAATTATGATATCACTCCGCAGTATCACTAAGTGACGCGCTCCTCACCTGCAAATAAACAATATCTCTCCGCGCTGGCAATACTGTCATGCTTTTTATCGCCGTATAATGGACTGAAACCAAATATCACAGGAACAAAATATGAACAAGAATGTGTTGTTTGGATATGTGCAAAGTAATTAGTAATCATTTATTAACTAAACAAGCCGCAGGAGTTCTTTAAGAAATAGACTAACAGTAGGCCTAACCTTAGTTCGTGAAGTTAACTGAGTTGCTTACAAACGAAACGATCACTTTATACTACTATTCACAAAAATATAGCCTATATTTGTACTTTGCATATATATATATATATATAGGTGATCATTCCTAAATGTTTTTTTGTTTTTGTTTTTTAGTTAAACCTCACTTTTTGGAGTTCAGTTAAAAAGAACACAGCATTAATAATAATAATTAAAAAAAAAAACATTGCATATCGTTTTGTAAGTGTGAGTTCCAGGTAAACCTCCTTTTTTGCCATTTATTCTATTTTGTTTCTGGTCAGAAAAGCAAAAAAAAAAACAAAGTATGTCTTTGTTTGAGTTGTTTTGGTCAAAAAGAGCACATCATTGATATAAAACACTGCATATCGTTTTGTAAGTGCGAGTTTAAACCTCACCTACCTAAATGGTACATTATTTCCAGTGCTAATGTAATTAAACGTTACGTGTAAATGATTAAGACTGCTTATGACAAGCATCACTATTACTATTGCCCAAAACATCTGCTTTTCAGGAAAATAGAACCAAAAAAAAAAACTAGAAATTTGCAAAAGAGTGCACCTTTATCCATTCTTTCTTACTTCATTCGTTCTATGACTCAAACATTCATCATTGCTCATGATTATCATGAACACTCTCTCTGTCTCGCCCTCTCTCTGGCTCCTCCCTAAACACTTTTCCTGTGCAGTTAAATATGTCCTGACAGCATCTCAGCATCTCATTCAGTCAGCGGGTTTAACTTGTGCTCCAGTGATGAAGGTTGTTCTGTTCCTCCTCTCCCTCACGGTGTGTCTGAAGTCTTCCTGTGTCCTGGCGAAGGCTTTGGAGTTCTTCATCGCAGCAGTGGAAACTAAGTGGGAATATGTGTTTACAGACACAACAGATCCTACTGCAAACCAGAGGTGGGCACATTTATTATTATGCACACATAAAAACATGCTTTTTAATTATTGCTACCCATAAACATTATACACCTTTTATGTCTTTTATTATACAAATTTTGCTACAGTGTTCTCAAAACACCACTGTGTACAAACAGTAAGTGTTTTATCAGAGTAAACTGGAATCTGACCATCAAGCAGAATGTCATCAGTTAGTAATTATAGAAAGGAAACAGCTTTGAGAAAGTGTTTGATCTTTTCATTAGTTGGCACGGACTCAGTCCAGCAACCCTCAAAGGCAAAAGCTTTAAGGCCTGTCCAAATTTCAATTATGCTTCCAAGTTGTATAGTTAAACAGAGCATAACAAATGTGAGCATAGTTTGCACTTAGATACGGTCAATGTCATTCATAGTTTGATTGTTATTTTTAGTGATCAGAAGCCTGCCTGTTATTTATATATAATATGTTCTTGTAGTGATTTTCAGTCCATGAATAGTGAATATGTGGTCAGAACAAACATGCTTTGATTTGGTGTTTTTAGAACAGAGCGTGATAACCGCTCACACCCATTAGTGTGAAACCGCAGCAGATCATTTGCTGAATATGCATATTTCTTGCAACCATTCTAATCCTTTATAAGACAAAATGTTCTGTTATAAGTTGGTACTGGAATTTTGAAATACATTGTCTGGTATAATTATTAAAGGAATAGTTCACCCAAAAAAGGAAAATTTGCTGAACATTTACTCACCCTCAGGCCATTCAAGATGTAGATGAGTTTGTTTCTTCATCAGATTTGGAGAAATTTTGCATTACCACAATAATGGATCTTCAGATCACCAAACAGATGATAAAAACATCACAATAATCCACACCACTCCAGTCCATCAATTAATGTCTTGTGAAGTCAAAAGCTGTTTGTTAGAATCCATCAAGATGTTTTTAACTTCAAATCACCACTTCCAAAATTGTATAAATTAATGCAAAGTGTCACAATAATCCATAAATACATCACAATAATCCACAAGTGTTGGAGAGTTTTTATCATCTGTTTGGACTGTCATTCTGACGGCACCCATTCACTGCAGAGGATCCATTGCTGAGCAAGTGATGTAATGCTACATTTCTCCAAATCTGTTCTGATGAAGAAACAAACTCATCTATATTGTGAATGGCCTGAGGATAAATACATTTTGTTTTCATATTTGTGTGAACTATTCCTTTCAATATCTAGCAATGAATTGCTAACTCTAGTGGATTAATAAAGTTGCGTTGTATTATGTTGCATTGCACTGTATTGCAAATATGTCTAGTAACAGCATAATTATTCCTAATAGGAAATTTGCATCTGGTGTCCAGAAATACATCAAGGCTGTATATACAGAATACACTGATTCCACTTTTACAGCACCAAAGTCAAAACCTCCCTGGGCTGGTCAGTATACGCGTTGAAATCTCTGCTTCTTAGGAAAAAAACATTAAGAAGTTTAGAATTGAATAAATAGAATATTAAATGATCTGTTTCAGGTATTCAAGGCCCGACTATCAGAACAGTGGTGAACGACAGGGTTGTGGTGCACTTCAAAAACTTTGCATCACAATCTTTCAGTATTTCTCCCATCGGCATTCAGTACTGGAAACAATCAGAAGGTAAATTGATGGTAAATTGATGAAAGCCATTGATTTAATATCCATGGAATCTTTCCATTGCACAAAAGGTTCTTTATAATGTAACAAGGTTCTTTAGATTATTAAAATGTTCTAAAAGCGGTTCTTTTAAGAATTGCTTATTGAAACGTTTTGGGGAACAAAAATAGTTTTTCTATCACATTGCTGCGGAAAAAACCCTTTTGGAATGTAAATAATTTCATTCCAAACCGTCCAACTTTTACTGCATAAGACAAAATGTTCCTAGACTGAACTCACAACATCATTATAGACTTGTTTTGGAATACTGTAATGTGTTTTGTAACACTGGAGATACTGATAAATTCCAGAGTGCATAAAATACATGTGATTTCCCATATAGACCAGCATATAGTAAGTTTGGGCTTACCCAGCGAAACGAAAGCAATATTGTGAGATATACTGCAATATCCTGATGGGTTTGAAAACCTATAATGTGTAAAGATAAACCTCAACATCCTTCTGCTTTTCAATGGCAGGCGCGGGGTACGAGGACTCCAGCTCTGTTCAGGAGCGAGAGGATGATGCAGTGCCTCCTGGTGGTTACTACAAGTACGTGTGGGACATTTCCCCCAACTCCGGCCCAACCACATCAGATCCAGACTGCCTCACCTACATTTACTCATCACAGGTGGACATCGTCCGAGACTTGAACAGCGGACTCGTCGGGACTCTCCTGATCTGTAAAACAGGTGTGACTGTTGCTTCTCTGATGGGATTTGTCAAATATATCACGTAAAATCTCACTGACATTTTGTACTGAAATTGGAATGCTGGTGTATATTTGACATGTCCTTTAACATTTGACCTCTCTCAGAGGCTCTGACCGAGGAGAGACAGCAGAAGGTTCCGGAGTTCATTTTGCTTCTTGCTGTCTTCGATGAGAGTAAAAGTTGGTACCGGGAAGTTGGCCGAGCAGACAAACTGAAGAAAACATCAAGTCCAACCCAGTACCACACCATCAATGGATACATCAACTCAACATTACCAGGTGCGATCAGCCTCACCACACCTGAGCAGCTGTTGAGAAATGGTTATCATTACAGTGTTAAGAATGAGATTTTTCACTTTAAAGTAATAATACATTTTAGAGTAGAATTTATGTTTGATTTGAATGAAAATAATGTCATATATTAATGCAAAAAATATATTAAAGGTACTAAAAAAAGTTTCATTTTCTTTATGCAAAATATAAATATACACAACCAAATGTTTATAATAAGATTGTTTTAATGTTTTTGAAAGAAGTCTCTTTTGCTCACCAAGGCTCCGTTTATTTAATCAAAAATACAGTAAAAAAAAAAAAAGTAATATTCTGAAATATTATTCCAATTTAAAATAGCAGTTTTTTATTTGAATATATTTTAAAATGTAATTTATTCTTTTGATGCAAAGCTGAATTCTCAGCATCATTACTCCAGGCTTCAGTGTCACATGATCCTTCAGAAATCATTCTAATATGCTAATTTGCTGCTCAAAAAAACATTTCTGATTATTGTCAATGTTGAAAACAGTTGTGCTGCCTAATATTTTTGTGGAAACTGGGATACATTTTTTTCAGGATTCTTTGATAAACAGAGGACAGCATTTATTTGAAATTTAAATCTTTTGTAACATTATACATGTCTTTACTGTCAGTTTTTATCTATTTAATGAGTCATTGCTGAATACAAATATTTGTAAAAATCGTACTGATGCAAATAATCATGTGACACTGAAGACTGGAGTAATGATGCTGAAAATTCAGCTTCGCATCACAGGAATTAATTATATTATTTACATTACAGGTTTTTTAAATTGTAAAAATACCTCACAATATTACTTTTTTTTTTTACTGTATATAATGCAGCAAGGTATAAGAGACTATTTTCAAAAGCATCTAAAAAATCTTAAATATTACAAACTTTTGACCAGTAGTGACACTTCTTTTTTCATTTTGGTACATTCTAATTTCTTAGGGCCAGATTTACTAAACAGTGCAATTAGCGTTAGAGCACAATTCCATAAAAGCGCCGATTGGAGAGGAAAATTTTGCGTGTGATTTACTGACAATGCGCACATTAAAGAACACAGACGCAACATCCAATTTCCATAATGACCAGCGCAAATTACCACCTGCTTTAAGACATGCTTTTTTGGGGCGTTAAATAATGCCACAAATACCAGTGAACTGACGAGCGCAAATCTTAGTAAATCACGTTGCGTGATTCATTTAAATACTCTCCTCCCATAAATTTACAGATCGAAAGGGATACTCCTACAAATGCATATTCAGTAAGGTGAGTCACAAAAATAACTGTGTCCATGCCTTTACACCGCTAATTTCCCACTGCGTGTCTTTAGTAAACCCTGACAGTAGTTTTTTAATGCCAATTGAGGGTTTGCGCTGGTGCAAGCTGATAGTAAACCTGGCCCTTCATTTCTTATTTGTGATATTGGGGTGGACATGTTCTTTACAGGTGTAATTCTCAAACATATTCTGTAATTTCTGTTTCATCAGGTCTAACTGTGTGCCAGAAGAGTCCAGTAGTGTCCTGGCATCTTATTGGTCTTGGCTCGACCCCAGAGATCCACAGCATCCAGTTTGAAGGACACACATTAAAGGTGTTTGACCATAAGCGGGTAACTGTAGAGATGACGCCCATGACCTTCACTACAGCCCTCATGAAGCCATCTGCTACCGGAAAGTTTCTGATCTCTTGCGAGATCCACTCTCATCAGACAGGTAAGACTCGTACAATGTAAAATGTTCATATTTGTACTGTCATAATAACAGTATCATCAGGACTTACTTTGTAAGATAAAATAAAGGCATTGCAGCTGAGGTAAAGTTTTCTGAAATAAATTAATTATTTTAATCAGTAAGGATGCATCAAATTGATCAGAAGTGGCAGATAAGATATTTATAATGTTAAAAAAGCTTTCTATTTCAAATAAATATGGTTCTTTTCATCAAAGAATCCTGAAAACCAATATATCACAGTTTTCACAAAAATACGAAGCAGCTCAACTGTTTTTAACATTGATAATAATAAGAAATGTTTCTTGAGCAGCAAATCAGCATATTAGAATGATTTCTGGAAGACTGTAGTTGAGTAATGATGCTGAAAATTAGGATTTGCATCACAGGATAAATTAAATTTTAAAATATATTAAATAGAAAGCAGTTATTTTAAATAGTAATATTTATTTCACAATATTACAGTTTTTATTTTTATTTTTTTTTATCAAATAATTGAAGCCTTGGTGAGCATAGGTGGCTTCTTTCAACAGCATTAATAAATCTTACTGACCCTATCAGCAGTGTAGGATGTACAACATGAAACTCTTAAACCAAATTTTCTGCTGGAAGAGGCTTCAAAAGTTCAGTAATCGGGGTGGTAATGCACAAAAAACTGCATTATGTCTTTTCAGTTGGATAAGTGATCATATTTGTGACTAGTTAAGTTCTAGATCTTTTTAAATCAGATATTTTAAGTAAAAGTGAAGCAAAATGTGCAATGACACAGCTTGATTGGCAATCATACGGGCATTTGTTGGACAAGAGGTTGTTGTTTGTTTAATAAGGGGAAAGATTTAGATCAAGATGACCTAAGAAATATGTGCTTTGTACTTTGATGGTCTAAATGAATTTGCAAGAAGTAACAAGTTATGTTTGGTTTAGAAATGCAATTGAATAAGAGTGTAAATCACTGATGTTCGATTTAACTCTCTTCTCCAGCTGGTATGAATGCGTTCTTCACTGTTGACAACTGTCCTGAACCTGTGGTGGCCCCAATCCCAGACAAACGAAACGTCATACGTGATGATGATGAGGAGGAGGAGGATGAAGACAACATGATCTCCATTGTGTTCAAGCAAGGAGGCCCTGTATCAGTGCTTCGATCGAGCGCCAAGGGAAGACCTAAAGTGTGGGTTCATTACATCGCTGCAGAGGAGATGGACTGGGACTATTCGTCTCAAAGCGGCGATCGGTACGACTTTGAGTATGCCCTGAGATGAATGATGTCAAACCGACTGAAAATAATGTTGATTTTCATGCTTCAGGATTTCATCGTCATCAGCAGCAGGATCTGAGTGGTTCAGAAAAGGTCCTCAGCGCTTGGGTGGTGTTTATAAGAAAGTGGCTTTCGTGGAGTACACAGACAAGACCTTCACTAAGAAGAAAACCACTGGCAAAATGCTGATGGGCCCAGAGCTCAGAGGGGAAGTGGGAGACAAATTTCAGGTAGGGAATGTGGATTTAAAGGGATAGGCATTTCTTTCTTTCATGAAACAGAGAAAGACTGGTCAATCTTTTCAATTGCAATCAATTGGTACTGAAGCTTTTAGATGTAAATGTATCATAAAATTAGTCCATATGACTTGTACGAAAAATGTAGTGTGAAACTTGCATGGATGAAGTGATCAATCAGTAAGTCAAGATCCAATAAGACACATTTAGGAAATAGATTGCATTTTTCATTTCATGGAGACTTTAAAGTGTTAAACTGAGACAATTAAATTTGATGTTTTATATATATATATATATATATATATATATATATTTATTTTTTTGTTTGTTTAATTTTCTGAAATTCACAATTTTTTTTATATCTTAACAGATTGTTTTTAAAAATATGGCCAGTCGACCATTCAACCTTTATCCAAATGGCCTGACCAGTGTTCAGCCTTTGAAGAACACAAACAAGGGTATGAGTCATTGCATTTCATTGTACATTTTCACATTGTACATAAGGGAAACGTACTCGGTTACTAACGTAACCTCGGTTCCCTGAGATACGGGAACGAGTACTGCGTCTTGCTAGACGCATATGGGAAAAAAGCCTTTTTTCTCCTGAACTGAAGCCTTTTCATTCACGCAGTGAAACTGCACGGCCATTGGTTCGTGCAGTGTATTAAAAACGAACCAATGGCTAGGCAGCGAAGCTGCACGAGCCTATGGCGACGAAGCCCACCAAAGCCAGCCAAAGCCCGCCAGAATGGGCGGGGCATCTGGCTATATAAGCGGGCGTTCGCCACAGGATTCTCAGGTTACTTCGACTGAAGCTGCATAGCACGGCTAGCAACGCAGTACTCGTTCCCCTATCTCAGGGAACCGAGGTTACATTAGTAACCGAGTACGTTCCCTTTTGATAGTACACTCGTACTGCGTCTTGCTAGACGGATATGGGAACACAGTACAATCACGCCATGCTAATGTAGTGGAACGACTAAAAGTATAAACTTCCATAAGCAACCAATGACCATAGAGAAGTTAACAACAACCCAAGGCTAAGACGGGCTGAGCTTCCCGAGGTCACACCCGGCCTGGTTAATCGTTCCAGAGTACTCCTGTAACTTCGACATCCAGTCGAGAGCTAACAGGTAAAACAATGCCAGAGAACTTGAGCGTGATATGGCCAAGGGCTCTCTGCCAGATCTGTTTACGCAGCGCATGTCACTTCAAGCGGA
>NW_015551069.1:408998-436080 GCF_001515605.1 Sinocyclocheilus anshuiensis | reverse complement strand
AAGAGTACGCTAGCGAGATGGAGTCTACTATCCATCTAGAGAGTCTTTGCTTCGTAACCGGAAGCCCTTTGGTGCAGTTACCGAAGCTGACAAAGAGTTGTTCCGACCACCTATAGGGGGCGGAACGCTCAATATAGATTCTCAGAGCTTTGACGGGGCAGATAGCTCTCTGTCCTCTTCAGTTGGAGGAAGCGCGGAGAGGTCCCCTATTCGCTTTACTGATGCCAGTGCTAGAAGCAGAGCAGTCTTCAGCGATAGCGACTGAATGTTGGCAGACTGCAGCGGCTCGAAAGCGGGGCCCTTCAGGGTCCTCAGCACAGTGGACAGATCCCATGAAGGGACGGTAGGGGGACGAGGTGGATTCAGCCTGGCACCCCTTAGGAAGCAGATGATTACGCTGTTTCTGCCCACGGATTGGCCCTCAATTGGGGCATGAGAGGCCGCTATAGCCGCCACATAGACTTTGAGCGTGGATGGGGAACGTCCCTTATCCAACAGCTATTGGGGCATGAGAGGCCTCTATAGCCGCCACATAGACTTTGAGCGTGGATGGGGAACGTCCCTTATCCAACAGCTCTTGCAGAAATGACAACACCTCTGTCAAATCAGAAGTATGAGGGTCTTTGCCGCGATTTAGACACCAAGCGGAGAAAAAAGACCACCTTAAGGCGTAGAGGCGTCTCGTAGATGGAGCTCTAGCCTCCGAAATTGTGTTTAAGACTCGCTCTGGGAGGCTCGAAGGCTCCCGTCGAGCGGCCAGATGTGCAGGGCCCATAGGTCGGGCCGAGGATGCTATATTGTCCCGTTCGCTTGAGAGAGGAGATCCTGTCTCAGCGGAACAGGCCAAGGGGCCGCTATCAATAGCTGAGTTAGCTCTGATAGCCACAGCTGGTTCATCCAAAGGCGGGCCACCAGGAGAACCTTGTGTTTTTGTTCCCTCACTCGCCTGATTGCCTGTGGGATCAGAGCAATCAGGGGAAAAGCATAAAAAAGGAGGTTGGGCCAATCGTGGGCCAACGCGTCCCTGGTCCTTGAGAAATAAATTGGGCAGTGAGAGTTGTCTTCTGAGGCGAAGAGGTCCACCTTGGCCTTGCCGAAGATCTCCCAGATCCTCTGAACCGTCTGCGGATGGAGCGTCCACTCCCCTGAGGGGACATTGCTCCTTGAAAACATGTCTGCTCCCTGGTTCAATTTGCCTGGTATATGCGCTGCCCTCAGCGAGCGCAGGTTTGGATTCCGCCTCCTTGCACCCTTCAGGAAGCGGATGACCGCGCTATTTCTGCCCACCGATTGACCCTCAATAGGGACATGAGAGGCTGCTATAGCCGCCACATAGACTTTGAACGTGGATGGGGAACGATCCTTATCCAGCAGCTCTTGTAGAAATGACAACACCTCTGCCAATTCGGAAGTGAGGGGGTCTTTGCCGCGGTTTAGACACCAAGCGGAGAAAAAAGACCACTTTAAGGCGTAAAGGCGTCTCGTAGACGGAGCGCTAGCCTCCGAAATTGTGTTTAAGACTCGCTCTGGGAGGCTCGAAGGTTCCCGTCGAGCCCATTCTAAGAAGCGCTCTACCAGAATGAAGAGACGCTTCGAGGAGAGGCCTCCCTGGTGATTTATGTAGGATACCACAGACATGTTGTCCAATCGGATTAGCACATGGTGCCCCTTTAGGACTGGCAGGAAGAACTGACAAGCTTGACATACTGCTAGCATTTCCAGGCAGTTGACGTAGAAGCCCTTTTCCGCCTTCGACCAGTGGGCGAAAGTCGGTATGCCCTCGCACAGCGCGTTTCCTTGCCGCTGTCGCCTCTGGCTTGCTTAGTTGGGGACACTTCATTTCCAGCGATATCGTAGACTTGATTGCACAGATACTATTTAAACTGAACTGAGCTGGATGATGACATCACTGAATTCAATGATGAACTGCCTTTCGTTGGCTGGGAAGCAATGAGCTTTTGTCAAAATTGACCCTGAGTCCCAGGCACTCCAGGTGGCTGAGGAGGAGGGTCCTGTGTGATATTAATTCTGCCTCTGACTGGGCCAGAACGAGCCAGTCGTCGAGGTAATTGAGAATGCGGATTCCCATCTGTCTCAGAGGGGAGAGAGCCACGTCCATGCACTTTGTAAAAGTGCGGGGGGCCAGGGACAGCCCAAAGGGAAAGATTGTGTATTGATAAGCCACTCCCTCGAAGGCGAATCTCAAGAATCGCCTGTGACGGAGGGCTATCTGGATGTGAAAATATGCATCCTTCAGGTCCAGAGAAAAGAACCAGTCTCCCGAGCGAATTTGCGCGAGGATCTGTTTCAGTGTAATCATCCTGAACGACCTCTTCATGAGGGCATGATTCAGGTGTCTGAGATCAGGGATGGGCCAAAGGCCACCATCTCTTTTGGGGATGAGGAAGTAATGGCTGTAGAAGCCTGACTCTCTCTGGGCTGGAGGAACCATTTCCACAGCTCCTTTTGCCAGCAAATTCATCACCTGTGAGCGCAGGATAGTTTGCTCTCTTTTTGAAAATGTTTGTGTTTTATTTTTTCCGCTACCACAGCGGTTGAATGCTTGGGCGCATGAATGGACCCATTTGTTTGCACAAAACACATTTCCCTCTGTACCAGGAGTTGAACGGGGTGTCAAGAGGTCTAAGAGAGGTTGCTTGAGGGGCGGTCCGGCCGTAGCGAGGTCTGACTCCGTCCTCTTCCTGTCTCGCAGATTAGTTTGGCTGAGCGAGAGCGTCCCCGCGTCTGCAGCGCTTTAGCGGGCTGAACAGCGGGGGCGGCAGGTGATGGTTTTGCGGGCTGCTGAGTCGGCGCAGACTTAGGGTGAGCAGAGGCAGCAGCAGAGCTGGAGCGCTTAGGCAGGAAATGTCGCATAGCCTGGGACGATTTCTGTGCCTCCGTGAAGCGCTCAGCGAATCCTTTGACCGCCGGGCCGAAAAGACCTTTGGGAGAGACTGGAGCATCGAGGAAGGGGATCTTATCCGCGTCCTTAATCTTTGTCAGCGTCAGCCAAAAATGGCGTTCAAGCACCACAAGGCTGGCCATCGATCTCCCGATTGCCTGGGCGGTGATCTTGGTGGCGCGCAGAGCCAGGTCAGTTGCACTCCTCAGATCCCTGAGGGTCACGGGGTCCAGGCCAGACTCATCGGAGGATGCGAGGATTTTGGCCTGGAAGACCTGGAGGACCGTCATTGAATGAAGCGCCGAAGTCGCCTGTCCAGCTGAAGTTTAGGCGCGTCCAGCGAGAGCTGAAGTGGTCCTACACGGCTTGGATGGGTGAGCGGCCTTTGCTCTCCAGCTGATAGCTGTGGGCGGGCAGAGATGCGCGGCCACTGACTCATCTAGGGCAGGTGGCTTATCGTACCCTTTTTCTTCAGCGCCGTCGATAGAAGTGAGGGCGGATGAAGAAGCAGTATGGAGGCGGGCGGAGTAGGGAGTGCGCCACGATCTGGTGAGCTCGTCATGGACCTCCGGGAAAAATGGAGAGGAACGCTGACGAGGGGCCTGGCGGCGCCCCGGCAGGAACCACTCATCCAGACGGCTGCGAGAGGGCTCCTCTGGCGGAGACCACTCTATCCCAGCTCTTCAACCTCTTTGGAGAGGATACGGAGAAGCTCGGCATCCATCCCGTCTTTGGTGGCACTGGACGCGGACGATGGCGAGGGGGTGGGGTCATTCACCGAGCCCAACAGCTCCTCTGCATCCGATGCTGCCAGTGACATGCTGTCATCAAGCAGCTCGTCCTCACTTCCCCCAGATGAGATCAGGTCGCTCGCACCAGCAGAGGGACGCTGATCAGACCGGGAGAAAAGGACGGGGGAATACTCTCTCTGGGGCGAGAGTGAGGCACGCGGGATCTGGGCTGACGTAGGCTCGCTCGCAGCCGGTTGCTCGACCCCTCTGCCCCGCTGTTTTTTCCTCACAGGTCCCTGGGAGGAAGAAAACGGGAGGGGCGCGAGGGGCGGAGACGCTCTCTGAAAAGAAAGTGGTTCGCTAGCGAAGAGAGGCGAGACTGAAGTTCTCGCAGTGAGAACAATCAGTTCCCGTGAGTGCAGCTTCCGCATGGGATTTCCCCAAGCAGGAAACGCACTCCGTGTGTCCGTCATCGGCGTGCAGGGGAGACCCACACGAACCGCAGTAATGGCGTGGCATTTGCAACAACGCCAATTTGCTCTTTTAGAAGTTATTTTAATATCGCCGAATGGCGGCAGGGGAAACGGACCGGAACTTCTGCATCGCTGGAGCGGTGGAGAAGCAGGTCAGCCGTGCTGAGAGGTCCCGATTACAGCTGCGAAGGCGTGTCAACGGCGAGCGGCTTCGGATCAGCTTGAAGACGTAGAGTCGTCGCTGACGGAGAAAAAATCTGAGAATCCTGTGGCGAATGCCTGCTTATATAGCCAGATGCCCCACCCATTCTGGCGGGCTTTGGCGGGCTTTGGCTGGCTTTGGCGGCCTTCGTCGCCATAGGCTCGTGCAGCTCCGCTGCCTAGCCATTGGTTCGTTTTACACTGCATGGACCAGTGGCTGTGCAGTTTCACTGCGTGAATGAAAAGGCTTTAGTTCAGGAGAAAAAAGGGTCTAGCAAGACGCAGTGCAAGTGTAGTATCGAAAGGGAATGTTTTTATACACACAGCAGCACAGCTATGTAAAAAATCTTTAAAAGCATTTGCTAAATGCATAAATGTAAAACCATTTGCCTGAGACAACAGACAGTTATGCAGTTTAGTGTCATACAAAAAATAGGCAACACTTTACAATAAGGTCCCATTAGTTAACATTAGTTAGTGCATTACCTAACAATGAGAAACACAATGGGGTGTAGTACTTATTAGTAATTTTGTAATATTTGTTAGTATTTAGTAATTTTGTTGTTTTTTTATTACTCATTTTTATTAGTTTTTTCTGTCTATATAGTTCTTATTAATTTTTATTTCAGTTTTAGTTATTTTAGTACTTCATGGTTAGCTTAAATAGAAGTTTACGTTAATTTATTTCATTTGACATTTATTTTATTTTAGTAATAATTTTTTTTATGATTTTAGTTTTAGTTAATGCTAATAACCCTGGTATCAAGTTATTCTAGTCAGCTGGATGCAAACTAACTTTTAATGAATTTAACTGATTTTACTTTCTTTGTGGGTTGAAGACAAACCAGTGGACCTTCGTTCTTTGGCCGTTCCCCCAGGTGAGATAATGATGTACCTCTGGAAACTGACAGCTGAAGATGGACCCACAGAAGCTGACCCACGATGCCTCACGCGCTTATACCAGAGTATGGTGGATCCCATCCGGGATGTGGCATCTGGGCTGGTGGGACCCCTTATCATCTGCAAATCCCAATCTCTGGACAAAAGAGGCAGAGTGGTGAGAAAGGACTCTGATGTAGATCTGTTTGTTTCTACCCAGACTGACTGGAAAAATGTGCTTGTAGCGACATTTCTGCAAAAATTGCACCTTTCACGGCACTTAGAAAGTGTAATGTCTAGTAAATGGTGCTAAAATCGAATGTTAAATGCAAAAAACACATTTGCTGAATAAACCATGTAATTTTAGCTTGCTTCTTTAAGTCTTTAAGCTTATTTGCCGTGACTCGTGTTTCACGGGACTTCGCATCACAAGTGCATTGCTGTACCGGGTGCACTACCAAGCAAGTTTACTATTGCAGACAAGCCATACATATTGAGCTGGCTATGTGATGTAAACATGAAAATGTATTAGTTTACAAATGAATCAATATGGTAAAAGTGTTTGAGGTCATAACATAGTATTGTGCAAGGAAATACGTCTTTATTACTAAATAATCTGCCCCTTAATCATAATTTGTATGAAAAAGAATAAAACTTGTTTTACTGCCCACAGTATACATTTCAGGTGGAAACTGCAGTGAATTGCATGCATGTAGGTATAGTTTTATGCAAAAATGTAGGTAGAGGCACTCCTTTCCATTGAGCCTACAGTATGTTGGTTTATCTGATGGATAGATGGATGAATGGATGGAAATTATTAATAATATGTTTTCACAGGTAACTTCAGATAAAGAGAAGAAGCTCTTGTTCACTGTGTTTGATGAAAACAGAAGCTGGTACTTTGAGGAGAACATGAAAAAAAACAGTGAAGATCCAACTAAGATTGACCGCAATGATCCAGATTTCTACAATTCTAATGTCATGCACAGTGGGTGTTGATTTTTAGTCTCTGGATGTAAATTATTGAATAACCTGGGATTGCTTTGGGTATTTGTATTACTTAAAAACTGGATTGATCTCTATTTTCCATGAGTTAAATTGCAGATCACTTTTTTATTTGAGTTTCTGTCTGTGTTTCAGCTGTTAACGGGTTTATGTTCAACCACCTACAATTCAGGATGTGTGTTGGCGATGTCATACTCTGGCATGTGGCAAGCATTGGCATGCAAAACAACTTCCTGTCAGTCTACTTCACAGGAAACACGTTTGAGAGGGATAAAACATATGGCACTGTCCTCACACTCTTCCCAATGACTGGAGAGACAGTCACCAGTGAAGTGGAGATGCTAGGTAAGAGTAATAAAGATATTGGCTGGAGCGGATGCTTTGAAAACTAAGAAGGCTTGATGAAGGGTTATTATCATTAAATAAAACTAAAATTAAAACCGTTAAAAACAAAATAAGCATGACCTGAAATAAAATAAAATATATTAAAAATTATTTGAGTTATTTGTTAAAGATGTTGTGTTATTTCCTATAGTTCTCGTTTAGTTTGAGTTGAATTACTAAAATAACTAAAACTAAAACTCAAATAATAATTAATAAAAACTACATAGACATACACTGCCGGTCAAAAGTTAAAGGGGTCATATGACGTTGCTAAAAAGAACATTATTTTGTGTATTTGGTGTAATGAAATGTGTTTATGCGGTTTAAGGTTCAAAAAACACAGTATTTTCCACATACTGTGCATTATTTTTTCTCCTCTATGCCCCGCCTTTCTGAAACGCGTCGATTTTGGAACAGTGTTGTAAATACAACTTAACCACTGATTTCTAGTCGTGTCCTCTTTTGGAAGGCCAAACAAAGTAGTTTCGCTTTCACAACGAAACACACAGCGTCTTCACAACATGGCGGCGGTGGTGGCAGCAACAATAAAGTTACGCCTTCTTTGCGTGAACATTTGGGTGGTGTTATGCAAATCTTCCCACACAGTGACGTAGACGTGTGGGTGTGTTTAAACGATGGCGTGGACGAGTCTTAACTTTTATAAAGAATATCTCTTTGGGTTTGAGACTTTAATATTTGCAACTTTAGGGATCTTATCTATTCACAAACAGCTTGTAACAGTCCAAAGAGAAATGAAAACTTGAAATCGCATCATATGACCCCATATGACCCCTTTAATATAATACTTTTGTAAAATTTCACAATATTAATGTCTTTACTGTATTCATGATCAAATAAATGCAGTGTTAGTGAGAATAGACTTCTATTATATTCCAAACCTTTGACCGGTAGTGTATTTTAAAAAAACATCTAAATTAATAAAACGTAAAGTAAAATTAAAATTAAAAAGGAAAATATAAAAACTAATTATAGAAAAAAAATATTCCTTTTGTAATTTCCTTTTGTAGAGCAGCTTATAGCTGAATAGAACTTGTTTATTAATTGATGCACTTTGACAGTTATTGAACTGAACTAAATCCACAGTGAACTAAATTGAACTGAAATGGACACTATAACCTTCTGCAGAGCTGCTTTACAGTTTAAATTACATTTTTCGTAAATTGATGAATTCTGCCATATTAAGTAATTTTTTCTGTTTATTAATGTAAAGCTGCACTGAAAGAATATATATTGTATATATTGAAAAAAAAAATGCTGTTTAGGGCGGATCAAGTTATCAATGAAAGATTATGAAGATTATCATTCATAATTAAACCACGAACCTGTTTTGATACCATGTTCATAAGTTTGATATTTGAACTTTGTAGGTGAATGGGAGGTCAGCGCATTTGACCCGTCTCTGAAACAGCGAGGCATGAGTGTTCGCTACACGGTTGTTAACTGTGAAAGAGTCCTACCTGTGGTGGACAATGAAGACTACGATGACGAATTAAATGAATTCATTGAACAGAATTTCCCGATTCCACGAGGCACAATGGAAAAGGACCGCACTATCGCTGTTCGCGTGTGCCGAAACAGAACTGTGACAGACTCTGCGATTGGGCGAGAAAACATGAGCTCAGACACAGAGAGACAAAACAGAACTCGTGTGTGTGAGATAAGATATATTCCCATAAAGCGGGAAAACGATCTGGATGTGCTATCACAGGGCGGTATTCCACAGGATATTTTGGATCAACTGGACGGGGAGATGAGCGGAAATTCATTGGAACGTCAAAAAAGGTCCCACCATGAATCTGAGCCTTACAGAAGAAGGCCAAATGTGATTGATCCTACAGTCACATCAAATACAGCAGAAAACAAGGCATTAACAGGAGAACATCAAAATATGAACATTGCAAACATACAGTTGAATGAAGATGATGACAATAAAACTCATCCAACAAATGACCTATTTCGAAAATTACTTTTTAAAGATAAAAACCTGTTGAACCACCAACTTCTAAACAACTCTACGGAAGAGAAATCAGAGAAAGTGAGGAATCGAAGGGAGTTGTGGAGCGTCAGCAAAGACAAAATAAACAAAGTGGATGCGAAAGTTCAGAGCAACAATGAAGTTCTGAAAGACTCTGGAAGTTCTGGTCTAAAGCAGGATAATATGGAGGAAAGTTTGAATCTTCATAGCTATGACTACAAAGATCCAAAGAAGTTCCAACCAGATTTGGAATCAGTTTTGGAGCCAGTGTCAAATTCATCAGATAACCAGACCTATGGCAGGAAATCACTGGCAAGTGACTATGATGATTATGGCGATGAAGGAAGTGTTCTCGGTTTGGAGCATCATGTTGAAGATAATGTCGGCATTAGGTCCACGGAATCAAGGTTCAGAAGTTACTATATCGCAGCAGAGGAAATCATGTGGGATTATGGGATCAATAAACCAGCTCAACTCATCAAACCAAGGTAAAAAAAACATTCTGATGAGCCACAAACATATTTTTGGTAATTTTAGTGGACAATTCTAAATAATTTCTAATGTTTCAAGTCTTAAAGGTGTCATATGATGCGATTTCAAGTTTTCCTTTCTCTTTGGAGTGTTACAAGCTGTTCGTGAATAGATAAGATCCCTAAAGTTGCAAAGACTAAAGTCTCAAAACCAAAGAGATATGCAACACAATGCGTAAAAAGACAGTATAAGTCATTATAACCTGTAATTATGTCCCCACTGGATGCAACAAATGCCTCGTTTATAATGGGTTTTCATGTTTTTGAATCATCGCTCCGGCCGGACAGGGCATCACAATATGGTAAGCGGTGTAAAATTTCCGTCACACGCTTGAGGTATTCGGCCAATCACAACGCACTGGATAGCTGGCCAATCAGAGCACACCTCGCTTTTCAGACCAATGAGCTTTGTAGAAATCGACGCGTTTCAGAAAGGCGGGGTATAGAGGAGAAACAATAATGTACAGTATGTTGGAAAATAATGTGTTTTTTTAACCTTAAACCGCATAAACACATTGCATTACACCAAATACACAAAATAATGTTCTTTTCAGCAACATCATATGACCCCTTTAAATAATAATAATAATGATACCTTTAATTTATAAGTGCCTTTCAATTCACTCAAGGACACCTTACAGCAAAAACACTGAAATACAAATAACATAAAGAGAACACAAATAGTAAACACAAACTTAAACTTTAATTAAACAATCAAATCACTAAAAGCTGTTCTAAACAAATATGTTTTAATCTGAGTTTTAAACTGGGAAATAGAATCCAGTTGGCGAATATGCAATTGTAAGGAATTGCATAATTTTAACGCTAGCACCAAAAGAATATAAGATATTGTATAAAATCAAATTCTTGGTGGTGTCGGACTGAATCAGATTCATTTAGGTTAGTTGTTTAGTTGTATACAGTTAGTTAGTTATAGCCTGAAGAGCAAAAATGCCTTAAAATCCTTATTTTTCATAGAAACGTCATAACCACATTTTTTTTCATTTTAGCAGACAATTCTCAAATATTTCTAATCACACAAATATAATATGAAATTATATATATTAATGTTACAGATTTTATAAAATCTCATTTTTGGTGATGTCTGATTGAATCAAATCTATTTAGATGTTTGTAAATAGTTTGTTTTAGTCTCGAGAGCAGAAAAACAATCCTAAATCCTTATTTGTCAAAAAAAAATGTCACAATGCAATGCTGTTTTAGATCAGGATATTAATATTATTGCTTTTCAAATTAAGCCTAAAACCAGCCTTAAAGGCTTGGTCAATTGTACTTGCACTAAATATTTCATGTGCTCACAGGGACATGGGGAGGGGAATGAGAAAATATTTCCCAGCCTATAAAAAAGTGGTTTTCAGAGCCTATCAGGACAGAGATTTCAAGCATCCAATCAAACGAGGAGAACTGGACGAGCACCTCGGCATTATGGGTCCTGTGTTGAAGGCAGAAATCAATGATGTTCTTACTGTAAGTTTCTTCATTAATAGGAACTATTAAAAGGAGCCTTTTAATTTAATTGAATATTGCACTCTTAAGGTGCAATCACATTTACTGTTATTTGGATGAATTTTCATTGGCGAAATCCAGTCGTTTCAATAGAAAATATATAGTTCAGTCATGAAACTCTAGATGGCACAGGCGATGGGTTGTTAACTTAACCGATGATATTCAGAGAGTTGGCACAAGCTGATTGGTTCATGCTGCATATGCAGCCAATCAGCTTACTGCCTTGCATTTATATGGCTGGCTAGCATTCACTTGAGATTCCTGCAGCGCGCTTTCAGAGTTTCTCTGAAACCCTCCACCTTCTCCAGCTCCACCTGTATAGATCTGCTACAGGTTATTTTATATGCTATTTGTGCAGCAGCAGTATGTCTTAAATACTCATGGTACCGTATCGCCGTATGCATTGGCAGTAGCAAATTCCTGTACTTGCTTGCAGCAGCAATAATCTACAACTACAGCAATAACCAACAGAAGCAGCAATTCAGCAGCAGCAGCGTAGCAGATCTATTCCACCAAGACCAAATACATTAACATTGTCATATCCATCACCATGCTAAAATCTTCCGAGAGCTGTCATGATTGAATTCAAGTTAAGACAAAAGATTTTTCCACGCAGATCGCAACGGGTTCAAGCTGGTTATGTTGCACTGACCAAAACAAAGCTGTTTAAAAGTGACTTCTGTGTGAGCTGTGCTTCATACGTTGCTACATCATTGACAACAGAAAACTGTCCTTGAAATTTTGAGGAAATTTCACTAATGTAGCCTCCAAACCTCCTACTAACTTCCTAATCTAACATTCTAATAAATGTGACATTGCATACTACAAATATTATTGGCTCTGTGATGAATTGCTTATGCTGCTCTATTGTAAGTCGCTTTGTATAAAAGCATCTGCTGAATGTATAAATGTGACCACCTCTTTGCCATTGCACACGCTAATTTCGTGCATTTCTTTTCCCACAAGGTGGTTTTCAAGAACCTGGCATCCAGACCGTACTCTTTCCACTTGCATGGGGTGTACGATAAGACGCAGGGGAGTTTTAGCCCTGGAACGGGCCCAGAAGGCACCAAGGCCGAACAAGTACCAGGTGATCCAGTTCCTCCAGGGGAGGAGAGGGTTTACAACTGGAGAATCTCCAGACGACAAGGTCCCTCAGTGTCAGAGTTTGACTGCAAGGCTGGAGCATACTACTCCGATGTTAACATGGTAATTCAATGTGCAACACATGAATCAAAATCAGGTTGAAGCACAAAAATTTTACGTTTTCATGTTGTCTTTAATCCTATAAAGCCTCCTGTATCATATTTGATATACAAATTTCTAAGCCCTCTAAATGATCAAAACTTTGCTGAAAAACCTGTTGCACACAATCTACTACATGCACTTTGTCATCTGATTGATAGTTTATACTTTTTTAGCAAGTAAAAGGCCTTTAGTATAATTGTAAAAACATCAGGTCACCTTCAGGTCATGGTTCATGTGTGTTTGCTGTGAAATCTGATTTTTATAAAGTAAACGTAAGTGTAAATGTATTTTTCAACATTTCATGATGAGCACTTACTGGATTTAGGTTTACTTGATTTTCAATGCATAATTTTTTAGAAAAATCAATTTGAGAGTATGAACTCCATATTCTCACTACATATGAACCATAAAAGCCTGATCAAATGACGCTCAACAAAAAAATTCCCAGAGTATTGATGAACTGATAAAATGTACAGTATGGCTTAAATGCAATGCAAGTCGCTTTGGATAAAAGCGTCTGCCAAACATATAAATGTAAACTTAAATAACTTCTGTATTCCTCCTGCATTCAACAGGAGAAGGACATAAACTCTGGTCTAATCGGTCCGGTGCTGATATGTCGTCCTGGTATCCTTCGTCCACGCGACTTGCTTCAGCCCGACGTGATGGATTTCTTCCTTCTCTTCACCACCTTTGATGAAAGAAAGAGCTGGTACCTCGACTACAACACCAGGAAGTTTTGCACCCCTCCCTGCCAGGCCAAAGTAGATGACCCATGGTTCGAGATGAGCAACAAGTTTGCGGGTACATTTTCATAATTTATGATTAACACTGCATTCATCTCTTATGAGACAACCAGTCGGATCTGTTTATGTTCTTTGTTTCAAAAAAGATTTGTTTCTATGACAACGCTAATAACACCAAACAGACACATGAGTGTTTGTGCTTGTTATTATGTTACTTATGTAATTTGGTGGTTAAATCACACACACAAACACTTTTCTATTACTTTTCCTTAGTACAAGAAACAGGACGTATAATGTAACATGCTGAACTAATTTAGCTAATTGCCAATGTTCCAAACACCCAGTTTTTCTAAATACAAACAAACTATTTGGAAATTCATTGACTCAGGGCAACACATCTATATTTAGATTTATGCATTTGGTTGCTGATTTTATCCAAAACAACTTACAATGCATTCAAGGTATACATTTTTTTTTAGTTTGCGCATTACCTGTGAACTGAACCTATGACCTTGGCATATTAGGAAATGTAATAATAGCCATAATTATTGTGTTGTATTTCTTGATTCTTGTAGCTATTAATGGCTATGTGTCAGAGACGCTTCCTGGCCTGATAGTTGAACAGTACCGGACGGCTCGCTGGCACCTCCTCAACGTTGGGAGTCAAGGCGAGTTTCACGCCATACACTTCCACGGACTGCCGTTTGGAGTCGGAAAAGATCAGGAACACCGTATGGGAGTTTTCAATCTCTATCCCGGTAAACTATAAACAAATACTCAAACCTTTCACTTTCACATATATATATATTCTAAAATATTTTTGAAAGAAGCCTCTTATGCTCTCCCTTTTTAATAAAAAATACAGTAAAAACTGTAATGTAAAATATTATTAAAATAATATTAAAACTAAAAAAGTTTTCTATTTTAATAAAATGTAATTAATTTCTGTGATGCAAAGCTGAATTTTTTAGCATCATTATTCCAGTCTTCAGTGTTACATGATCCTTCAGAAATCATTCTGCTGATTTTCTACTCAATTATTAATAATTTTGGTTACACTTTACTTGAAGGGGTGTGCATAATCATGACATGACACCTTCATAATCATGACATGACACATGTCATGAATATGAAAGTTTTTTATGCATGTTTATGACAACTGTCATTAAGTGTCATTCGCTCAGTTATGTCATTTTTAATGCAAAGATGACATTGTTTGAGATGTCTTTGTTATGGGCTATGGTTAGGGGTAAGGGTAGGGGTAGGGTTAGGTTAGGGTTAGGTCAAATAATGTCATATTTGCATTAAAAATGACATAACTGAGCGAATGGCACTTAATGACAGTTGTCATAAACATGCATAAAACCTCCTTCATATTCATGACATGTGTCATGTCATGATTATGAAGGTGTCATGTCAGTCTTATGCACACCCCTTCAAGTAAAGTGTTACCATAATTTGTATTATTAATGTTAAAAATGGTTTTTGCTGTTTAATATTTTTGTGATATATGTTTTCAGGATTCTTTGATGAACAGAAATTTCACAAGAACAAAAACCTTCTGTAACATTATCCACCTTTTTCTTATTTGCTTTGCACAAATTATGGGAGTAACTTCTGTTAAATTGTAAACAAATGTGCTCTATGAATGCGATAACAAGCATCCTCAAATACTGGGTACAATGATGTAACATTATTCTAATCCAACGAAAACCCCCAAAATCTTGATTATTTCCACAGCAATATTTTAGATGTTTTAAACAAAACGTCTGTGTAATGTAACATATGTTGCCTTAATCAAAAATGATGTTGCGTGATAATATTTCAGAATGATTTCCATTATTTTGACAGATAACAATACAAATACTGTATTTACCTACTTCAGAAACATTCCAGTAAACACTGTTAATAGGGATTAGACGTGAAAAGGGGAGGCAATTACATTTTAAGCAAAACTGTTCAACTGGAAAACATCATACAATCTTTCAACAACATTTAAAAATTTTAATTATTCCAAACTTTTGGCCGGCAGTGTATAACGATAATTCTGTCTCATTTGGCAGGGGTTTTTGGGACGGTGGAGATGAGGCCAGCCATCGTAGGCACCTGGTTAATAGAGTGCACTATAGGAGAACATCAGATGGCAGGCATGAGGGCCAAGTTGCTGGTCTACAACCCACGTAAGAGCTTTAACTCTCTTCCTCTATGGGAGATTGTCACAGACCTTTCTTGGCATCCTGCAGTCATGTTTTGAGTTACTAATAGTTAGAGGGCACCTGAAACTGACCGATTTTGTTTTAAAGGATGCATTCAGCCATTGGGAATGCAGTCGGGATGGATTGACAACAAACAAATAACAGCCTCTGACCACTCTGGTAAGAGACAGGGATATTTTTGTAGTATCATTGATATACTATTATAGTTTTTGTTATTATGTTGAATTAGATTTTATTTTTATATTCTGTTTTTACTTTCATTTTTCTATTTCAGTAAGCTAAAAAAAAAAAAAAAGCTGAATTTTCAGCAACATTACTCCAGGCTTCTTAATTGTTTAAGCATATAGTTTTGAAATAATGGAGGACATCACTTTTATGCCTGACATCTCATCTTTAAATCAAGTTTACACCATTCAAAAGTTTGGGATCAGGAAGATTCTTTTCTTTTACGAAAAAAGTCTCATGCTCACCAAAAGAGCTGTTTTTAAGTTTAATATATGTTAAAATGTCATTTATTCCTGTCGTGGCAGAGCAGAATTTTTAGCAGCCATTACTTTAGTCTTCAATGTCACATAATCCTTCAGAAATCATTCTAATATGCTGATTTGCAATAGCAAACAAAAAAAAAAGAAAAAAGATTTTATTTTTAAATTTTGTTTTTACTTTAATTTTATTAAAACATTACTCATTTTGTTGTGTTTTGTCATTTTGTGTTTGATTTTATTTCAAATAATGAAAAAACTATAGGTTTAGTTTTATAATAATGCAATGATAAAACCGGTGCAAATCCCATAGAAAATCCATAGGGCTCTTTTGACTTTGGCCACAAAATCTAGTGTTATTAATCAAATATTTCCACATTTATTGAACTGTTGAAATCCCATTTCTCTGCAGGTGACTGGAAGCCAAGTTTAGCCAGACTTGAGTTATCTGGCTCTATTAATGCCTGGATGGGCAGCGGCACAGACTCCTGGCTCCAGGTAAAATAAATCTTTTGTTTGCAGACGTAACATGCTGTCCTTTGGCTGATTTTTAAGGAACTCTGTGTTAAATGCTTTCCCGGTCATGGACCATAATGGCTCATATTTAAAGTTAAAAATAACACATTATGATTCATTTGTGGCTCATATCTCACAATGTGTCACAGACAATAGTGACTCTTTGCACCACAGTCAGCAAGTCATGACACATTACACTTTCACTGTCAGCAAGACAAAGTGGGAAATACTTTTAAATACTATAAATAGGTTTGCGCAGAAGATTTTATTTAACCTTTGCTTCAATAGTGGAATAGTAGAAAAGGTGTAGGACATAAAACAATTCACTATTTTTAGCAGGGTTCATATGATGGTGGGTTTCCTGGAAAAGCCTGGGAAAGTTCTGGGCATTTATAAAATCGTAATCTTAACACTGAAAACTAATTAACATTTTTTTTTTTTTTTTTGCGGATGTTATTTTTAGCAATGCACAACTTGCTATTCCATTGTTTTAAATTGTTTTAGTAAATAAGCACAAATTCATTGTTAAAAAACAGAATGAGATAACTTTCCATATCTATTCTCTTTGTTACTCTGTGTGTTGTGTTAGGTGGATCTGCTGAGGCCCATGCTTCTTCATGGCATTCGGACTCAGGGTGCAAAGACCTCGATGGGTTTGAGCGAGTATTTCACTATCCTGTACACCGTCAGTTACAGCATCGACCAGGAGAACTGGACTACCTACCGAGGAAACAGTACCAAGTCATCTTACGTCAGTACCAACATCTGAATTTCTCTAAACTTAACTGATTTAAATAGGCCATACTGTGTGCTTTTTGTAGCATTTTACTTTTTTCCTCCCCGAAGTACTCTTATAATGTTAGTAAATATTTCTTTCACTGTTATTTAGTGTTAGCATAATGACCATTTCCACCCTCACCCTTTTTTACCTCTGTATCTTTTAACAATACAATTTAACAGCAAATTTTTTTTTTAATATCAAAAATCACAATTTTAAGGCCCTATGAAATATGTTTTTTCCCCCTCAAATTCAGTATTTTTTACCAATTTCTGGATTTCATTTGAATGGTTTCATTAAATATTAATAATCAAAATCATCTCTAATTGATTTTATTAAAAGAATAATTTATTATTTTCTTTCTTGCTTTTTTACAGAAATACTGTGTTGTGTATTTAATGTTAAATAAATAAATAATGGTAAATAATGTTTTAATAATAATTTTATTATTAGAAGTAGTACTACTATCGTTGCATTAAGTAATGCATTTCTTTCACAGTTTCTTCAAGTTAAACCAAAATTTTATTTTGACTGGTTGCTGTTAAGATCTTTACATTTCTGTTTGTATATGATATACAAAGAGGGTGTTGTTTTGAGGGTGAAAAGTGATCTGGAAATTGTTTTTATGACATTTGTCCTTTAGGACTTATAAATGAAACATAATTTAAGATTGCCTTATGTCTTTGCATTTTAAATAAGTAAAAACATCTCTGGCGTTCATATACATAAATATAGATATACATAAATATGTTAACATATTATATAAGGCTCTTATTCAGTCTTCTAGAAATGTCCAAGATAATCCCTATCACGTTTTTTTTTTGTGATAATCATATTCTAAGCGGCTACAAACCCTCCACCCATTAAATATAATCTTTTGCCCATTAAACATCGCAATCTTAAGAAACACATGATGAAACTCACTTCTACAAATAATTTTTCCAGTGAAACTGATTTGCTTCCATTTCTAAAAAAGTGCTATCCTAATTACAAATGTGACTATTTTTGTATCTTTTATACTTTCGGTATTATTCACATCTGTTTTCTTGTTATCAGACCTTCAATGGAAACATGGACGGTTCCAGAATAAAGGAGAACTTGTTTTCTCCACCCATTGTGGGTCGCTACATCCGAATTCACCCACTGACTTTTCAGAAGCAGCCCACACTGAGGATTGAGCTGCTGGGATGTGACCTTAATAGTGAGTGAACACACACTGATTGATTACAGCACTTTCTAATGAAAAACTGAAGGAAAAGAAAAAGACGCTAAAGAAAAGGAAATCCGAACACTGCATCAACACTATTCAAATGACAAGACTCTGTAGGTCTTTGCAAAGCACATTTCTTCTTTGCCTTTGTATGCCATTTTTATCAGTATGTAGCGATTTAAAAATGAAAATCTGAAAGCTCTGGATGTTTTTGTTAGTTCATGAGCATCTGTCATCCTGCTGTAGCATCAGAAAGATCAACTTTCTACTTTCATTCAAGTTTCAAAGCTTTCTAACTACAGCATTCCCTGTTTACTCTCTTGATTTTCAACGCCTTTTCTCATTCAGGCATCAATGGCAATGTCCAAAGCTTCATTATCTGAGAAAAGTTTGGGTTACACTTTATTTCGATAGTCCACTTTAGACATTCTACTAACTATAAGTAACTTTGTAACTACATGTCAACTACATGTCAACTAATTCTCATTAATTTGCAACTACATGTCTACTAACTCTCAGAGTAAGGGTAGGGTTAGGGTAGGTTTAGGGTTAGTAGAATAAGTTGACAAAGAAAGTGTTAGAAGATATTAAGCAGACAGTCTACTAATACTCTACTAACTGCTAGTTGACATGTAGTTGCAAAGTTACTTACTGTTAATAGAATGTCTAAAGTGGACTATCGAAATAAAGTGTTACCAAAGTTTGAGTCGAAAAGTTTCTTTTAATTGAGAGAGCTGAATAATACATATTTCTGCACATTTAGATACACTTCTCCTAAACAAGTCCCTTGCAGTATAGATGTTTTTCAGGCTAATATGTTCTTCAAACCAGGGTTATAGTTAACTAAAACTAAAACCATAAGAAAAATGGTTTTATTTGAAATAAACGATAAATGAAATATCAAAAACGTTAACTTATTACATATAATTTATATAAATATTTGGTCAGGCTGTAGTTTAAGGTCCAATTCCCGCTATTAACAAACCATGAACTTCGACTTTTGTCTCAATAAACTCCTAATTTGCTGCTTATTAATAGTTAGTAAGGTGGTTGTTAAGTTTAGGTATTGGGTAGGATTAGGGATGTAGAATACGGTCATGCAGGATATGTGCTTTGTAATACTAATAAACAGCCAATATGTTAATTATAGTCAAGCTAATAAGCAACTAGTTAATAGTGAGAATTGTTATCAAATATTTTTTCCAACTTATTTTGTCTACTTATTTTATCTATCTTAATATTTGGCAAGGCAGTATTTCCCTTTTTGATTTATTTCAACTTGATGTACTAAAATAAGCAAAACTGAACTACATTTGTCCTTTAAGACTTGTATGCATTATTTAGTACTGGCTAACCTCTTTGCACATTAAATGAGTAGCAAGCTATCTGGCTTTGATATACAAAAATGTACATATACATAAATATGTTGACATAGTACATCATACTCTATTTGAGTCAGACTTTACTTGAGAAAAAAAAATCTAAATCACTGTTACTGGAGAGTACATGTCTTTTAGTTTAAGCCTGACACTTTTTTGTGATAATATATTTTAAGAAAAAAGTTGTAAAAAAATATATATAAATAAAAAAGGACAAAATGCACAACAAAATTACTAAAGCGTTAATGAAAATTAAAATAAAAATGGAAAAATGGTAGTAAAATCACTGCTTCAAACAGATAAAAGCATGTTTGTTTGTGTGTTTGTCAGGTTGTTCTATGCCGCTGGGAATGGAGCGCAGGTTGATTCCCAGCAGCAGCATCAGTGCCTCCTCGTTCTTAAACAAGTGGTTACTGTCCTGGAGTCCCGACCTCGCTAGACTCCACCAGGAGGGGCGAGCAAATGCATGGAGACCCAAGGTATCTATCTATCTATCTATCTATCTATCTATCTATCTATCTATCTGTCTGTCTGTCTGTCTGTCTATCTATCTATCTATCTATCTATCTATCTGTCTGTCCCTCCATCTGTCTATCTATCCGTCCCTCCATCTGTCTACCTGTCTGTCTGTCTATCTATTCAATCACTGTATGTTGTTCTTAGAGAGAGTGAAAGTTAATTTTCTTCCTACACTGTGTGTTTTATAAGCCCATTGTGAGAGTGTTTCCTCTATCCTGTCTGTCAGTGTGAAAGTGAGGCGATCCCTCCATTGTCTCACTCTCTCTATCGCTCTTTCTACTTCCTCTTTGAGCTGCAGAGAGCCAAGCGCTGTCAGTCAGGTGGATTTACGAGTTAATTAGAGTGATTTAGAGCACAGCTCCTTTCCACATGGAATTCTGTTCTGCACAATAACTTTCAATTTATACCTGCAGAAATCAGTGCTTTTTAAAGGGGGCATAACACACACAGTTTAACCCAATCTCATGTTAATCTTGACTACCTATAGAATAGTACTGCATTCTTCATATCTCCAAAAAGTCTTTAGTTTTATCATATTTATAAAAGAAAGATACAGCTTTACGATTCTCTCCGGAAAAAGCTGAGCTCCTGGAGGCGCGCCGTGGGCGGAGCTAAAGAGTGACGAGCACTTGGGCGCCGAATGCCAACAAAACAGAGATTTGATGCAGTTTCACTTATGCCGAGTTCACACTGCATGCTTTTCAAACTCGTCGGACACGACAGGAGGTTATGCACTCCATGACTTCACAATAGGAAGAATCGCTGACAGCTCTGTCTGGTGCAGGGTTGCCAGGTTTTCGCTACAAAACCCGCCCAATTACTACTCAAAACTAGCCTGAAAATAGCCCAATTGCTTTCGAGGGGGTCCCCCAGTAAAAATCGCGTTCGGAGGGTAAAATAAAACAATTTTTGGCGGGGTTCTCCTGGTACAATTCACATTCCAGGGCCTAAATATCACATTATTGGGGTCGCTTCAACCTGCTGACATTAAAAACAACCGGCGGCAATCGCGGATTTGGCAACACTGGTCCACAAACTACGCTTCCGGGAGAAATGCCCATATAAGGAGTTCCACCCTCGTCTACGTCATGAAGAGCCACGATCGAAAAAAACTCTCAGAAACTTGTATGAACCCGGAAGTAAGATTTTGGGCACAGAAGTACTGTGTCATACGTCCAAATTGTTTTTTGAACTTTGTCGATGCTTAGCATGAGAATCCAACTCTTTAACAGTGTAAACAACTCTGAATGCATGAAACAGCATTGTACCCCCCCTTTAAAGGTGAAGTGTCATTTTTTTTAAACAATATGCTTAGAAATTATAAGTCATGAGGACGTTGTAAGAAAAATTATCCATTTGTTGGTAGATTTATCCACATTCATTCTGCACATGGGTGTAAAAAAATTGTTAAACTGATCATATTATATTTTGTCTCCTTCTGTCTCCCCTCGCTTCTTCTCTGGTTCTGCAGACTAATAACCCTCATGAGTGGTTACAGGTGGACTTTCTCTCTGTGAAGAGAGTGACCGGGGTGGTCACACAGGGGGCCCGATCTGTCCTGAAACCAATGATAGTCACTGAATTTACCGTCTCTATTAGCAATGATGGTCACAAATGGTCCAGTGTGAAGGAGCAGGGCACAGACAGTGAAAAGGTACTGCTATATTTGTGTGTATTGAATGATACCGAACAGATTTTGCCTCACGAAAAACAAGTCCAAGTTGTATTTCACTCAAAAATAACAAAACTTAATTTTTCCTTAAAGGAAGTAAAGGTTTAATTAAGTTTTTTTTTTTTTTTTTTTTTGCATTAGGGCATTATTTTCTTGATAATTAAGCACATTTCCCCACAAAATTCAAATGTATGTGCATTTTTATGTACATAAGAAAATAAGAAAATTAATGAAGGATTGGCTGGAGACCAAATTAACTGCCAATTAAGTACATTAGGCAAAAAAATGTGATAGCCCTAAGATAGGTTTAATTTTATCATAAGAATCAAATATAATCAATATGATTCTTTCTTTCTTTCTTTTGATTTTGGGGTGAAATATGACCTGCACATGTTCTTGATGGGAGTCACCCATTCATGTCTATGGTGTTTTGTTTCTTTTTCATCCTGATGTAGATCTTTGAGGGAAACAGCGAGTATGATGAAGAGGCGCTGAACGTGTTTGATCCTCCCCTGTTCGCTCGCTTTATACAGATTCACCCGAAAGGCTGGGTCAACGATATTGCCCTGCGGCTGGAGTTTTTGGGCTGTGACACTCAACCAACCCTTTGAGAGAAAGTGAGATCGATCCATTGTGGTTGAAAGACACAGTTTTTGACTTTGTCTAAACGTCTAAAAACCACACGGCTCTGTTCCAAACTATATGTTTGCATCATAGTATGTGACTGATCTGCTAGGCCGGTCTGGTGATTTTAGAGTGGTTTTGTGCACTTGTCAGCTGGGAGACTGCCTATGATGCCTTAAAATGCTGTCTAGGCAGGCAGCTCACTTTGGCTTTGGACAGAGCCCACATAAGCACTACATAGGTTTATCTCTAGAACAGGTTTTTGTCATGTGATATGATGATTTATGTGTTTTGAATCTGGTTGTTTGTATGTTCTAAGTGTTCTGATCAGTACTCTGCTCATTTTACTGTCTGCTTTTGAGACATTATAATTATTATTATAGGAAATAAACTACCAATATCTATTTTTCTAATAAATGTACCCTTGCATATTAAAACTCACAGAAGATTGTTTGTTTGGTTATTAGATGTTTGTATATTCTGGACTGGAATAACTACGGAATCCGCCATATGCTGTACTTTTGTATTTTGCACTGTGAAACAGGAGGGAGATTATTATTTTTTTCAAATATTTAATGTTTAATTGTGGAAATAAAAAGACTATGAAAATGCCTTGATTTTCCCAGCGTCTTTGTGCTTTGTGTTTCTTTGACAAATATTATTCTTTCACAGACTGTTTTCTTCCCTTTTGGTGTTTTGCCAGTAAAAGTCAGTGAATCGGTTTTCAACACCTGGCATACAGCATTCTTATTATTATTTATGACTATAATATCTGCTTCTTCATCAAAACATGCACATTTATGCACACGCACACACAAAGTCTCTATAAAATGTGTGAAATTACTGGCGATGCAGATTAATGAAATGTGGTTTATTGTTCTAAACGTCTAAAAACCACACGGCTCTGTTCCAAACTATATGTTTGCATCATAGTATGTGACTGATCTGCTAGGCCGGTCTGGTGATTTTAGAGTGGTTTTGTGCACTTGTCAGCTGGGAGACTGCCTATGATGCCTTAAAATGCTGTCTAGGCAGGCAGCTCACTTTGGCTTTGGACAGAGCCCACATAAGCACTACATAGGTTTATCTCTAGAACAGGTTTTTGTCATGTGATATGATGATTTATGTGTTTTGAATCTGGTTGTTTGTATGTTCTAAGTGTTCTGATCAGTACTCTGCTCATTTTACTGTCTGCTTTTGAGACATTATAATTATTATTATAGGAAATAAACTACCAATATCTATTTTTCTAATAAATGTACCCTTGCATATTAAAACTCACAGAAGATTGTTTGTTTGGTTATTAGATGTTTGTATATTCTGGACTGGAATAACTACGGAATCCGCCATATGCTGTACTTTTGTATTTTGCACTGTGAAACAGGAGGGAGATTATTATTTTTTTCAAATATTTAATGTTTAATTGTGGAAATAAAAAGACTATGAAAATGCCTTGATTTTCCCAGCGTCTTTGTGCTTTGTGTTTCTTTGACAAATATTATTCTTTCACAGACTGTTTTCTTCCCTTTTGGTGTTTTGCCAGTAAAAGTCAGTGAATCGGTTTTCAACACCTGGCATACAGCATTCTTATTATTATTTATGACTATAATATCTGCTTCTTCATCAAAACGTGCACATTTATGCACACGCACACACAAAGTCTCTATAAAATGTGTGAAATTACTGGCGATGCAGATTAATGAAATGTTGTTTATTGTTCACGGTCACATCACAATTCTGCATGTGGAAAGACAATGAACAGAGAAGCAAACAGACTTGCAGGAGAAGGGTGGGATGAAGAGGCCCACAGGAATACGATAGCATTTCCATGTTCTGGCCGAGATAAAAATGGAGCGTACTATCAGTTCCTGTTTGACAGGAAGTGCTCTGGGGATGTGTTTAGCTTGGAGGGAAAACGAAGGCCTGACTCTGAAAGAAGTCTGTGACCTATTGTGTCACCTGTTATCTCATCAAAGACAAACACTGCTGCTGAGGAACAAACACACGATTAGAAGCAACTTCACTAACTTTAATTTCTTTCATTAGGTCATTACAAAACATTACTGCATAATGCTTAATAGATCAGTCATGTACATGCTATGTCACCATTGTTTCTGTTCAAATACGAAATCTGAATTTTGTATATTTATTTATTGTTTCTGTATTGTTTATATTACATTACATTATAGTGATGCCTTGTATGTTGTTCTGCATTGTATCCTCCAACTTTGGGAAGTTTTTAAAATAAAATAAAAAAAGTTCAAACCAACCATTTTGTTGAAGTAAAATGTAAAGCTAGGTTCTCTCTATTTTTAAAGTATCTATTTATTTATTTTAGAATGCTTATCTTTATTTTTAGACTTTTCAATAGGCCTATACATTTAAATATTCTTTTAAAAATGCTAATTTATTTATATTATATTAATTAATATATTTTAATATATTAATTGTTTATATTATTTTTTATATAATTTATATTATTTAATATATTAATAATTTATTCTAGTTGATTGGATGTGTTTCTCTTTTATAATAATAATAATAAATTAATAAATAAAATATAGTATAATATAAATTAGTATCTATTTAATTATTTTTTAGTATATGTTTGTCTATATTTTTAGACGTTTCAGTAGACTTATTCATTTAAATATTCCTTTTTAAAATGCACATCTGTGTCTCTTGTGTACTCTTGTGAACGCACATCAACTGACACGGAAGAGAATTTCTACGTCAGAACGCCGGCTCCTGTGTCAGCAGAACCACACAGGTGTCGTGGTACTCTCATGAATGCGCAGCGAAGGCTGACACAGAAGACAAGAAATTGTTGAATAAAGTCGTTATTTTTGCTTTCTTTGCACACAAAAATTATTCTCGTAGTTTCATGAAACCACTGAGGTCACATGGGCTATTTTAACGATGTCCTTACTATCTTTCTGGGCCTTGAATGTGGTATTTGCGTTGATGTCTATGCAGGGTCAGAAAGCTCTCGGGTTTCATCAAAAATATCTTAATTTGTGTTTCTGAAGATGAATGAAGGTCTTACGGGTTTGGAATGACATTAATTATTGACAGAATTTTCATCTTTAGGTGAACTATACCTTTAAGCCTACCTTTTCTGTGGAGATTCCAGCATCTGCTTTACTCTTCATTGATCCCGTAGTAGGGCAGCACATGTTGAGCTCATTCTGACAGTGACTCAGCGTGTCATTCTTCATGTCTTACTAGCATCACTGGAACGGAAGAAACATGACTCAATTATTTAACTGTGAGTAAAACTGCCCTCAGTAATGGATTAAATAACGCTGTTACTACTGTTTCCTACCAACATACTCCAACATAGGCATATAAAAATGGGTTTTGGTGCTGTTTCAGTAGTCAACAGTGACTAAATCGGTTGAATCCGGGGGCACAGACGCTCTGAGTAACACATTTAAAACGGCAGACGGTGATTTGATGTCTTACACACTTCATCTCTTTACAACTGCAATCCTGTCATCTGTTACCTGCTATTTTTTCCTAGCGAGCCTGCTGCGTTTTAAATTATGGGAGGCACTTCCGGTTTAAGGGATGTTCCACTTTAAGAGATTGCAATCATTTCAAATCATAATGCTGCACTACAAATCTTTATATGAAAGTTTAACTAAATGAGCTGTAAATTTTCCTTCATGTTTTATGGAGGAAAGTCTCGCTAATTTAAGTTACAAATGGCTGCCCAGCTCTTAAGTTTAAACAAAAATAAGAAATATATATGTCCACATGATCAGGTTGTATTTGCTTAATATTTACAGCCTCATAAAACAGATCTGGAAATAATATCGTAAACCTTACTGGCATGTAAATTGATCTCTTGTGCTTCTGTAATGAATTCAGACTGTGTCTTGGTATTTCCGTTTGTTGGTGTGTGTGTGTGTGTGTGTGTGTGTACATGGTATTTATCACATTATGGGGACCAAATGTTCCCACAAGGATAGTAATATCAGTAAATTTTGTCCTTGTGGGGACATTTTTTAGGTCCTCGAGGAAACAAGCTTATAAATCATACAGAATTAAGTTTTTTGAAAGTCTAAAAATGCAGAAAGTTTCCTGTGAGGGGTAGGTTTAGGTGTAGGGCGATAGAAAATACAGTTTGTACAGTTTAAAACCATTACACAGATGGAATGTCACAATGTGTCACACATTACACAATGTGTTGCAACTGTCCCCACACTGACAGCCCTGACAAAACTTGGTATATTAGCTTGACACAATATCTTTGACACATGCTAACTTGCCTATTAGAAGCTAAGAAAACACAGATATAAATCATATGTTTTACAATGCTTCACTGCAAACAACTTAGACAGTATGACAAAAATCTGATGATTAAAAAAAAAACTTTTTTACCATGAAAATTGTTATTTGTAGAAGGAATGGTCATGTGCCTGATTTCATCCAGGAAGGATGAGGGGCTGCTTGAGCATGTGTAGTATGAATATCATCACTGTAGCTTATTCCTGAGAAATAAGCCATGTTGCAACCGTCCCCACCATTTTACTCTGCCAGCACGCAACACATAAAACACAAGCAGGGGGAGTTTCCATGTGTGTGACTGCTGGATGGGTTTCAACATTCTGGAATATACACCTGATTTCCTGCTAATTAATACATACAACTAATAATACCATTTTAAGTGAATAACATCATTCATTCGTTTTATTTATAAAATAAAACTTTGGACATTGAACACTTAATTTAACACATAATTAAATTAAAAATAGATGTGAATAGGCTACATGTAGGATAAGTGCAAATTCCTGTATAAACTAAGTTATAAGGCTAATCGGGTATATGTATGCTATCCTAGTACATAAGCTAACTAATACAGACATTAATGGTCATTATAACGTAGTTAAAACAGCATTTATCATAACACGATTTTGTTGGAATTGTAACCAGGCGCTAAAGAGAGTAGGCCTACCTATTAAAAGTAATCTGGGCCAATGCAGCTTCAAGAATTTCTCTTAAAAGGAGAAACGAATTTTATCATCAAAGGTAACTATTAGTACCGAATGATTTTATAAT
>NW_015551069.1:400080-400977 GCF_001515605.1 Sinocyclocheilus anshuiensis | reverse complement strand
AAATGCAGAAAGTTTCCTGTGAGGGGTAGGTTTAGGTGTAGGGCGATAGAAAATACAGTTTGTACAGTTTAAAACCATTACACAGATGGAATGTCACAATGTGTCACACATTACACAATGTGTTGCAACTGTCCCCACACTGACAGCCCTGACAAAACTTGGTATATTAGCTTGACACAATATCTTTGACACATGCTAACTTGCCTATTAGAAGCTAAGAAAACACAGATATAAATCATATGTTTTACAATGCTTCACTGCAAACAACTTAGACAGTATGACAAAAATCTGATGATTAAAAAAAAAACTTTTTTACCATGAAAATTGTTATTTGTAGAAGGAATGGTCATGTGCCTGATTTCATCCAGGAAGGATGAGGGGCTGCTTGAGCATGTGTAGTATGAATATCATCACTGTAGCTTATTCCTGAGAAATAAGCCATGTTGCAACCGTCCCCACCATTTTACTCTGCCAGCACGCAACACATAAAACACAAGCAGGGGGAGTTTCCATGTGTGTGACTGCTGGATGGGTTTCAACATTCTGGAATATACACCTGATTTCCTGCTAATTAATACATACAACTAATAATACCATTTTAAGTGAATAACATCATTCATTCGTTTTATTTATAAAATAAAACTTTGGACATTGAACACTTAATTTAACACATAATTAAATTAAAAATAGATGTGAATAGGCTACATGTAGGATAAGTGCAAATTCCTGTATAAACTAAGTTATAAGGCTAATCGGGTATATGTATGCTATCCTAGTACATAAGCTAACTAATACAGACATTAATGGTCATTATAACGTAGTTAAAACAGCATTTATCATAACACGATTTTGTTGGAATTGTAACCAGGCGCTAAAGAGAGTACCTATAAAATTTAA
>NW_015551069.1:399089-399943 GCF_001515605.1 Sinocyclocheilus anshuiensis | reverse complement strand
TAGCCAACAATACATTGTATAGGTCAAAATTATCGATTTTTCTTTAATGCCAAAAATCATTAGGGTATTAAGTAAAGATCATGTTCCATGAAGATATTTTGTAAATTTCCTACTGTAAATATATCAATATATCAAATATATTTTTGATTACTAATATGCATTGCTAAGAACTTCATTTGGACAACTTTAAATGTGATTTTCTCAATCATTTTTATTTTATTTTATTGCACCCTCAGATTCCAGATTTTCAAATAGTCATATCTCAGCCAAATGTTGTCCTATCCTAACAAACCACACATCAATGGAAAGCTTATTTATTCATTTATTAATCTCAGTATGCCAGTATGTCATTGTCAGTTGTCAATAATCACCTCTGTTTCTAGGTCATAGCGCCCCATGTCCTGCAACAATAGGTCAGATGGCAGCCAGATCATCATCACAATCTGAGCAGTCAGTCATTGCTATATTTCTGTAGTGTCGATCCCTACGATCATGTTAATCATAACATTACAAAACGGATAGTTCTGGTTCTTGATTATGATTTGTTGTTTGTACTCTAGAAACATACACGACCTCATGACATCAGTTTCACTGCGCCACTCTGTGTTGCTTGGCAGTATTACTGCACTAAGTAAGTAAATTGTTTGTTTGTTTCAAAATGTCAAAATTTGGACTTAATGTCAGCCATTACTTAGCGCATAGTAACCGTTACATAAAACATAGCACGTGAGCTCAGTTCCGTACATACCTAACAACGACCCTTATTAGCTGCAATAAGGGCTAATTCACTGTAAACCACATCTTCTTCTGGCTTATTGCTTTAATAATATTCATGATTATCATATGCTGTAAAA
>NW_015551069.1:397673-398864 GCF_001515605.1 Sinocyclocheilus anshuiensis | reverse complement strand
AAAAAAAATAAATAAATAAATATATATATATATATATATCATATAAGTAATAGGGCTGTCACACACACCCGAAAATTCACGCCTCTCAGAGAAATTAGCCATGCTGACACTGAAATAGGCCATTAATGAGATGATTCGTGCAAAGCTGCTGAGTTTTTATTTGGGGGATTTATATGAATGTATATCTCAAGGGAACTAGCTGTCTTCTAGTCTCAGCCACCGACCGTTGACTGAATGTCTGATGCATTATGCATATGGAAACACTTCAGGAGTTTACAAGTCCTCTCCTCATCTGATTAGTTGAATTCTAGTTCTCTTTCGAAAGGGAACTCCACGCTGCGTCCTCTAGAGGGCGCTAGGGGAACGCCTTCAGCGTGACCGGTGTCTGAAGCATGAATGAAAAAACGACAATGCCTTTTTTCTTTCGAGCAGAGGTCTGTACTGTGTTTGTCAGCGTTTGCACGAGCGCGTTCGCCTCTCGAGGGAGTTGAACAAGCTTAATGCGTTGCATTCGCGGCGGTTTCTGTACTTGCCTGATTCTTGAGAGAATTTAGTGTTCGAACAGAGTGTGTTTGGCTCTCGACGGAGATTAGCCACGCTGCGAGATGTGATCGCGTTGAGAATGCCTGTATGCCTGATTCTCTTTGAGAATTGAGCACCTCTCACCCGCGTTTCGGGTCTCGCGGCCGCTGAGGCAGTTAATCAGACCGATCACGGGGATTGTAGGCGGGGCATGGAAGGAATCTGACGAGGAGTGCTTTCTCTTTCAGAATTCCTTTTTGGTTTTATTTCATTTTACAGAATAGGAACTGTGTATAATGTGAGATATCTACATTATTGGTGAAGAAGGCTCCTGACTTGGTGTAATGGCAAGTTTTTTGAGTTGTTAGGCTCTTGTTTGAGCCTCCTTTGAGCCTCCTCATTCTCTCAGCCCAGGTACTGTCAGACTCTGTTCCATGTTTTGTCTGTGTCTTGCTCCCCAGGTGTTCCTTTCCCATTTTTAATTTGTCCCAGGTGTTCCCCATGATGGTTCATTGATCCCAGGTGTGTCTCGTCATCCCCTCCTCCTCGTGTGTGTATAAAAAGTGTTCCCAGTCCCAAGTTCTCTGTCCACTGTGAACGTCTTCGTGTGAACGTCTTCCTGTGTTCGTCTCCCTTGGTTCCTTGGTGCAAATAAAGTCTTGGTAAAGT
>NW_015551069.1:388628-397604 GCF_001515605.1 Sinocyclocheilus anshuiensis | reverse complement strand
TTTTTGAGCCTCACTAACTGCCTCTGGCGTTGAGTGTAGCTAGGTCTCCTCTCGCTTTAGAGAGTCCTTATGCTGAGACCTCCACTCTTAAGAGCTCCTAAACTAGTTGGGCTTCCTCTCGTTTAAGAGAGTCATTCTGCTGAAGCCTCCACTTTGCATAGCTCCGCTTAGGCAGTATTAATATGTAGACTCTTGAGCCTCACTAACTGCCCCTGGCGTTGAGTGCAGCCAGGTCTCCTCTCATTCTACAGAGTCATTATGCTGAGACCTCCACTCTTAAGAGCTCCTCAACTAGGGTTGAGTGTTGTTAGGCTCCTCTCGTTTAGGAGAGTCATTTTGCTAAAGCCTCCGCTCTTTAGAACTCCGTCTTTGGCAGTAATATGAGTTTGTAGGCTCTTTTCTTTTTTGAGCCTCACTAACTGCCTCTGGCGTTGAGTGTAGCTAGGTCTCCTCTCGCTTTAGAGAGTTGTTATGCTGAGACCTCCACTCTTAGAGGTCTGTACTTTGGTAGGTGAGCTAGTCTACGACGCTGGTGAGCTTTGAGCCTGCCTGTAGAGGTTTGTGGCTCGGGTCCTGGCAAAAGCGATTTGGCTGGGGCAGGGATGGTGTTCCTTGAGTCCTTGACTTAAGGAATCCTCTCAGGGAACCATGGTTACATGCGTAACCTGAGACGTTTTTCTGGGAGAGGCGTGATGTGTTCTTTAACGTTCCACCTGGAAACCTCGTGAAAGAAAGCACTTATGTGTATAAAGACTATAAAATATATCCAAGAGTTTTACACATCGGTCTGTTATTTTAGGGACATATCCATGCTCCTAAACATGACGTGCACAAAATGAAACGTGATAGGTTGAATTACCTGTCAGTCATATGGCCTCTTGGGTGGGCCTTGGGCATTCAAAGCGGTCATGCTCTCAGACTTTCTGCCCTCAGTCTGAAAGTTTTGGCTATGAGAGACTAGCTGTCTTCAGAAAAGTTTCGCTGGCATTTTTTTTTCGTCTAGCCTCCGTTTTATGACTAAGGTAGCATATATATATATATGTGTTTACCGCAGTAACAGCTATATTACTGCTTTTTCATAAGCGCCACCTGCTGTCAAAGAGGGAATCTGTATGTTCATTCATCCAGTTTGACATTTTTGTTTAGACCAGTTATATACAGGGTATATATAAAACACTACATTTTCTTTTTTCGTATTCATCATCGTCACGCACAGAAACCTTGCACACAGAGTCAACAGTTTTTCATGAAGGACGAAAGTTTTGGAGGCAGTGTGTAAACGTGATTGACACAATGTGAGGCCGTATTTATTTTCTAATGTGCAAATATTTCGGTCAAAAATTTCGGACTCGGTGTGCAAAGACCTTTATTCATTAGTTAGGCTGAAATGTGAAGTGAAATGGAATGTGAATGAAAACTTTTTTTGGTCAAAACTTTTATTATTTGAACGGTAAATAACATTGCTTTATTTTAATATCAGAATTTTCCTGTTTTATCTGCTGATTCCAATAATCATTTTAATTTCCCCTTTTTTAGCCAGTCCGGAGTTTGAAGGTAGGCCTCATGAAGCACATATTTAGGTGAAGTGTACAGTTATGTAACTAGATTATAAGATTTAAAAAAAAGTGGAAAAACCTGTTCAAGAATAGAACTACATGAATAATACACAAGTCCTTCTACAAGTAGCCTACTGTAAGTACATGGAAGGTTTCCATTTCTTTCCACTAAGTTTAACTGACACTGCAGCATAGTAAGAACAAATACATGCCCTTCAACACACTTTAAACAGCTCTGATGTGTGTGTTAGTTTACTCAACAGCTCTTAGAGCAGAAAGGACTGTACAAAATAAACAGAACTATAATAAGTCATATTTCACTTCTCTTGACATTTAGGACATAAACAGTAGACTTTTTCGGCCGTTTTGTTTGCACTGAGGGGCCTGGTTTCTAACAAAATTTAGTTTAACATTAACAATCACCAGTCGTCATCAAATTGAGAGCAAATATTGACAATTTGGAGTAACAATTGGTGTGTAATATGTTTATTGTTGGTTGAATAGAAAACAAAAAATTACATTTATTACAGGATCAAAAAACACTTCACATAAACACAAAATTACACATTTCTAGCAGCTCAGCTTAAATAATCCTTTAAAATCGCTAATATTTCATGACGATGAGGAGGAGGAGGATGAAGATTGAGGTTCAGAAAATAAGTGCTACAGTTGTGTAAAGTGAGAACAGTTGAATAAGATAGAGGAAAAACACAAAGAGACGCTTCATGACTGACTTTACTGACCTGTTATGGTAGTTTAGAATGAGAAATGACTGTTAATTGAAGCCCTATCGCCTGTTATCAGGCTTTACAGCATGTGTCACTATAGTACATGTAAGCACCAGGTGGGACGGACACTCTCCAGACACAAGAGGTCAAAGCGCTTCACCCTTCCACCGACCCCTAGAGTGCATATATATGAGAAATGTACTTAAACGTAAGTACAGTTTTTGTTGTGTTGACAACTGTAAACGATATAATTGAGAAGCCTGGTGTAAATGTAGTTTAGAGTATTTTGTGTGCAGGCACATGGTACATCAGAAAGGGCAGAGAGCGGTCTGAAGTATTGATCCGAAAGCTAAAGAGACCTTTACTATGTTTACGCACCAGTTCAACATTTACAGAAAAATAAAGTTTATTGCGTCCCCTAGATTAAATTCCTTCTGCAATATGCAGGAACACAAACAGATAAATAAATCGACTATCTGGCCTTTACATTGAACTGCATTTTGAAATAAAAATGCAGCAAGTGGACGGGACAAAAAGTCAGTGATGTGAGGTAAGAAAAAGTGAAATCCTTATTTTAGTAGGAAAACCGCCATTGTGAAATAGTTGAGAGTGAGGTCAGTAAGAGAATCAGGATAGGGGAAAAAAAATATTTAAAAAGTAAAAAAATTATCATGAAATTGAATCATAAGTAGATTTACATATCAGAGTGGTTGGGCAAGGTTAAAAAATAAAAATGAGTTATCCCTAAGGCCAAAAGTGTAAAATGCCAAGTCAACTTACATATTCAAAAAGTAAATAGGGTGAATTTTGCACTGACTTTAATTAAAAGCAAAACCAGAATAAAAGACAAGAGAGAGAGACAGACAGACAAACCACAGTCCCTACATACAAATTTGGCAGAAACTGGACAAAATTATTAGTGGAAGACACAAGCGGCGTGAGTCAGACTGCAGGAGTCTGTATCTATGACAAGAACATCTGTAATGAGTGTGAATTTTACTCGGTTATTTTGCATTATGACATTTTCATAAATTAAGCATTTTCCTGCACTATTATTACTGTAATGCAAAAAAAAAAAAACATCTGATTAATGTAATGTGAAAAGTCATATTAATTGTACATATTAGTTGTAGTACTGCCTTTATGCAGATTTTAATGTTCTTGATTGTCCTATCATAACAAACCATACATCAAACCTCAATTAAAAAAAACTGACCCTTATGACTGGTTTTGTGGTCCAGGGTCACATATCACAATGCATATACTGTATGTGTGTGTGTGTGTGTTTTCTCTTGAGATTCACCCAATTCACCTATTCAGACTCCAATGCCTTTATCAATAAAATGTGTTGTATAACAGATTTATGAATCCAGCGTGCAATAATATGCAGACGGGTGATGAAAAATTAAAAACTTCTGCACTCCCTGAGTTTCTACAAGTCTAAATATGTCTGTCTCTCTCATTCTTCATCCCTCACGCATATAAAACACATCACTCTCAGTCAGAAATGGCATGACCAAAACTCTAAGGAAGGATGATCATTTGGATGAGGATTCATTTGCAGTGCCTGCTATATGTGATGAGCACTGATAATCACATGCAGATCAGGTAGAGAGACATAAACGACAGGAACCATGGCTTTGAGGCTCAAAGATTCGCACTGCAGTCCATGAATCTGCACAAACCACTGTAGGAGGCAAACCAATACGACTTAAGTGCACCAGGGTCTAATATTTATCAGTATGAACCCATAAAACAGGTGTCTGAGGTATGCACGATTTCGTCTTTTTCCTATAAAGACATAGATTCTTCGAAAACAAGCATCTTTAGTCACCACATAACATCATCACACAGTCCTAGAACCCGAAGAGGTGTCTTGTGGTCTAGTTGCTTTAGTGTAAAAGCGCCGTCTCCTGGTTAAACCTACAGGACGGGGTCGGTTGAGGCAGTTTGGTTAGGATCGTGACCATCTTTTGTTTTTTAAACAGGCCATCTAATGAGTTCTGAGGAAAATGTACCAGAAACAACGTTAATTAGCTCATACGGACATGTCTCCATGACAACACGACAGAAACTGGTGGTTAAAGGGCTTCTGGGAAATAGTTGACAAATAGACAGATGAAAGTGCAGAGAGAAACTACAGCTCTGTTCCAAATACTAGTGCGCTGCCTTGATGTCTACGCCATAAATTAGCATCCTAGCTCTACATAGGCAAATAGTAATAGTAATTGATTTCAATAGTTAGATGCTAGCATGTTGCTAAGTCACTCTAATAAGCATGCACACACAAATGTAGGTTAAAATAGTCTATTTTTAATCAAACTGAACTATTTTTAATGTATCATCAATATTTCTCTTGGCTGAATTGTTTCAGCTCACTAGTTTTTGGAAGAGACTCAGGAAAAGCTGCTCTCACTAAACATGTGAGACATGTTAATATAATTGGCTGATACAAAAACACAAATTATCAAAAAGAATAAGCACAGCTTCAGATGTCACATAGTAATCGATTAATGCTCAAAAACATGGCCCACTTTGTGTAATACTATGTTGTTTTGCTTACAGCAATCAGTTCTTTCCATTCTTAAACAGAATCACAGATGTGACATTTTTATAGTGTCGTCATTCAGTTCAGATCGCGCTTTGATTGTCTTCGTAAGTCCATTCAACTCGATTTCAAATGCCAGATTTGTTTTTAATATAACAAACCATACACAACACATATAACCAAAATATAATTTCTTTAAAAAATACAATAAACGGGAGTCAAATGTGGAAAAAAAGACATATATAGATTTAAAAAAAAATAGATGATGTAGTGATTTTGTCCTTGATTGGATCTCAGGAAAACTGTCAAGAAATATCTAGGTCATATTTTACCCCAAAAATAAGAAATGATATTTTGCATAAATGGTGGACTGAAATAAAAGATGTAGGATTTACTTTAAAACAATTTTCACTCAGAAATTGCTAGTAAATTTCACAAATAATACTTTGCAACAAGTACCAAAATGAATTAATTGTGCAATTAAGACTGAAATAATATTTTCTTGTAAAAACGTCTCCAATAATCTCCAATAAAGTTTCATTTACAGCTTTGATTTTTTTTTTACATTGTGGTATTTTATACTGATTTATGTGTCTGGATTTGATTACTTTACTGTATTGTGATGATGAACAAGATTGTTTTCGCATTATATAAATTTGGTGGAAATGTGCATATTGTTATAAAACTAAAAAGCAAAAAAATATATATATTAATGCAAAATATCATTTCTATTTATTTTCCTTTGGCATTTTTCACGAGATTCACCCCTTTTATGAATATTTGAATATTGATCCTTTAGTTTTCATCTGTCTCAATGGTCATGGCACAGTTTGTGAACTCCTTTCTGCATCTGATTACTGAACTAAATTTAGCGGATATTATTAAGGACAGAGGCTTAGCTTTTTAAAAAAAAAATCATAAAAATTATTCCTCGTTTAGTTTTCATTTCTACATAATTCATAAGCGATGTACGTTATGATAAGAAAATCACGGCTGAGGTTATCAAAGTCGTAGCAGAAAGTGCAAGAAGAAAGACGGATTTGTCTCATAAATGTTTCCGAAATCAATTCCATGGAGGATTTAAAAAAAAAATTGTATTATGAAAACATCTAAAGCTTACAAATCTGATTTGCATAATCTCGACAATAAACTATCAAGCTCAATGAAAACAGCACTTTTCTCTGTGCTGGTAATGCTACTCTCTCACATCAAATTGAAGTTTCCTTTATAAAGGTGCTAAAACGTTTGCTGTCCTAATTTAACTGATGGCTCCTGCACTACCTGAGCTCTCCGTTCAGATTCTCATGAGAAACGTGAGCAGGAGGTGATTTCGCCAAATCTGCATGCAGAAGTTGTTCAGTCACTCGGGAGCCGGTGGAAACAGCAGCGCGGGCCACTGGAGGAGGGTTTGGGCTCTTGATGGATGATCATGTCTCCTCTCCAGAACAGCAAACGAGCAGGGGGGAAAGCCTTGAGACCTCGAGTTTGATTAGAGCCAAGCAAAGAGGAAATACATCACACACCATCTTGACACACACTCACGTACACACGCCACAAGCAGTGCTGGTGAGATGAATCCCTGCAGAAAGACAGAGAAACAACAGACGTCACATACTCAGCTGGTTTGCCAGTTTTTCATGTCGCACATCAAATATTAAGCTTGAGTAACCCTTTATCTATACTAGATGACAGAAATGTAACCCTAGATGTCCACACACAGTCAGGGTCCAAAATATTTTTTTTTGCGAGAGAAAAGAGAAAATCTCAAACCATAAAAATTTCAATGCATGCATGAAACTTGCATTTTTTTGTCAGCTTGGTGAAATGTAAAGTAAATCTCTGTCTGTGACCAATATTTACCGAGCTTTGATGACTGATGATCCCAAAAAATAAAAAAATAGTTAAAAGTTCACTATTAAAAAGAATAGCTGAACATAAGCTCACAAATATATTGTTTACAATGATTACTGCCTTGAGTTATTATTTTGGAATGAATGTAAAATGCTTAAAAACACTAACCTATTGAGATTTATACTTGGATGTAATAATATATATTATTATTCGACTATATTTGTCGAAAAGCAAAAATCACAAACCATAACAATTTCTAAGCATGAATTAAATTTTTATTTAATTTTTTATAAAACGGATAGTTCCGGTCCTTGATTCTGATTGGCTGAGCCACGTTCGAAGCTGTTGTAAATTACTCTACAAACATACACCTTTGTTTACGTTTGTGTGTTGCTCGGCAACCACTTTGTTGCAACCACAACTGATTCTGAGGAACTACATTGTTTGGTGGAAGAATAATGTTTTTATTAATATCATTACACTTTATTTGCTCTGTTTTATTTTGTGAAACCTTACTACTCCGCTTCGCGTCGTGCCTAACAACGCCCCTTAGCTGTTATAAACTCACTGTAAACCACGGCTTCTTGGGGATTATTGCTTTACTATACACTGGAGCCCAAAAGTTAAAAATCTGGGATTCAAAACCCAGAGATAAATTTAAAAATTAAAATTAAATAAATGTAAAACAAAAAAAAAATACTATAAAGATGCAACATAAACTACCTTTGTGAGGCTGTGGGCTTCATATGTGTGTCTCCATGTCTGTGTATCCGGGCAGCATGTCTCCATTAGAGCAGTTCTTCAACATCTTGTCCATGCTGGGGTCGGTGGCCTCTTTTCGTCGTCTTTGCATGCGCTGGTGCACCAGAGGTACAAAAAACATCACAATACCCCCCACTATCGGAGGAACACCAGCCAGATAAAACGCCACGTGGTAGTTTCCAAAATAGTCGTGAAGAAGTCCTGAGAAAGAAGACAAGACATAGAGAAAGAACATCTGAGAGATGAGACAGCATTAACAACGCAGTTCATTTCTGTAGCATGATGTATTTCCAAGTGAAAAAGAATATTCAATGAGGGAAAAGTGCAGGCACTCAAGTTCAGCCTGAAGAGGATTTTTTTTTTTGCATCATGTGCATTGATTTCTTAATCTTGTTACATGATTTATTTAATTTATCTCTTGCACATCAGAGTCAGACACTTTTGTCAATTGTTGTGTGTGTGTGTGTGCGTGTGTGTGTGAAAATTAAAAACCAAAAAATAAATAAAAAACACACGAAAGATTTACTACTGAATAACATACACTCATTGTTCACAATAAGACCTGGATGAAAGTAAATGGAGTCTGTTTTGATTTCATGTTGACTTTAAATAAAAAGACTAAAGAATGGAACTGATCCAATTCAATGGAGACTCCCCGCTAGGACGGCCACATTCATCTTCAAATGCTCTCGATTTCAAAATCCTTCTCTAGGAATCTCAATGAGGCTTGCAATCTGGAACACATCTGAAGCAAAACAACTATGAGCTATTTAGACTTTGAAGACTTTGGTAAGATGCTCCCCAGCCTCCTTTACAGAAGATATAAGATCACTTGAAACTTAAATAAACATTTAGAAGTCAGGTCGCGGATCCAAGTATGTGAAATAACAGTATATGACAGCCAATCCAAACCTAGTTGTAATGCCCCTGCTGTGAAGGCAACGCTTTGAAAATAGACCCTACAAATGATGCATCACGTTCTCGAATGAAGACTCTGCATTCCTGAAACCAATCCAGAGTTCAGACAGGTAACGTATTCTGTAAATGAACCTTGAGACCTGAAAGTATAAGGTTCATTTATTGGAGTACAGATGGAGCAGATGTTCTGGTGGGTCTAATTCTTCAAAACGAGTCTGCGGAACTGGAAACATATGGAGACCGTCGCTGAACAAGAGCATTTAAGTCAACAGTCCAAACTAAATGTGCTCACAGGGAGACCTTGGAATTTACCCTCCGAAATAAATCTCATTCCTGTCCACCGTACCAGAAACTGGAAAAACACTTAGTCTGTTTGTGTGTGTGCGAGTCTTATCTGGGGAACGCGGCCAAAATCAGCATGCTGGCTGATTAAATTATGTTTTCAACATATTTATCTACAAGTTTTGTGTATGTGTGTGTACATTTTTCAGTAAAAACTAAAAATGTAATTAAAAGAAAATGTTTTATATATATATATATATATATATATATATAAATAAACATAGTATATAAAATACATTTTATATAAAAATGTATTTTTATATGGACTATG
>NW_015551069.1:380916-388559 GCF_001515605.1 Sinocyclocheilus anshuiensis | reverse complement strand
TATATATATATTCATAGTCCATATAAAAATACATTTTTACATAAAATACATATAAAATGTATTTTATATACTATGTTTATCTTATAAAATATAATTTAAAAATTGCATTTAAAGGAAAAGTTCAAAGTTCCAAAACTAAAAATTAGTCATTCCAAGCAAGCAAATGTTAAATGGTTTATTGCAAAGATGAAGCTTCTCACCTGCGATCGGGGGTCCCGCTGTCATTGGTATGGCCATGAGGCCGAGGAGGTAGCCGATAGCTTGAGACGCCTGCATGGGCCCTACTAACTCAAAGGCGATGGGGGCCATGATAGTGATGAAACAGCCATCACAAAGACCCATCAATACGAAAACCACCACCAGACCTTCGAACACGGCGCACTGAGGTATCATCATTGACATCAGACCCAGTAATATGAACGATGCCACCTACACATACAGACACACAGAGATCGTCTAAGCACATGGACTAATGCTGCGCTACATCCAAAGTTTGACATCTAAGACTTACAACCATGTAATCCATTTCCTGATGCTCGGAAAATTATTTACAAAAAACTGAATGGTACTGGTAACAGAATCTGAATTTTAAGGGGGAACCACATAAAAATACCATAGAAAATTTTAGATTTTGATAGATTGTGAAATATGCAGTTCACATAGGAAAATTAAACTATGTTGAACAAGCTCTTGAAAGCACAATTGCAAAGTTGATATTTATGTCATATTTTAAACAAGTCAGGCAAACAATTTTTATTGTTGTTGGATGTTGTGGAAGTTATTTTTTCATAAAAAAACTCGCTCTCATAAAACATTAAAATGCCATTGAAAATCAATTCCTTAGAAGCAAATATTGTCTTTTATGGAAAAGGTACTTATGCAGATGTTCAACTGAAGTTTCCTGGCAACCAAATTGCAAAGGATAATGAAACGGCATTGCAATGAAGGAAACAGCATGCCGTCTTTCAGGAAACAGTTATTATATATTGACATCAATTTAAAAAAAACACTTTTTTTTTTTACGTCAATCTAGAACTAAAGATAAAAAAATTATTCAAAGTTTGTTCCACTTTTAGAACACACAGATCTTCAGAAACACTGAAGCCATTGATTGGGCTGCTGTGATGTATCAACGGTGTGACCATAAGCGAGACACTTCACCACAGCAGGAGTATCCTGTAATTTTTTCATGCCAATTTATAGTGACACAGCATGAAAATTCTCCAGCTATGGAATTATGATTAACTGACATGCAGTGAGTAGCTCCTGTTGGGTTTCTGTACCTGCATGTAGATTTTCTTTACTCCAGGTATGAGATCTCCGATCTTCCCAAACAGCAGTCGACCGACTCCAGACGACGCTCCGATACACACGAGCAGCACCCATTCCCTCTGAGTGTCTCCAAACTGCTCCTTCACAAAGTTCATCTGCCATAGAAACAGGAAAACCATCAGATGATTAACATACACATACAAAACTACCTATCCATCAACCAATTCACCCACCCATCCATCCATCCACAATACTGATCAAAGTTTTGGGATCAGTATGACAAAAATGCCCCAGAAATTATCCATCAGTCTATCAATCCATCCATCCAGCCATCCACAATACTGTTCAAAGGTTTGGGGTCAGTATGATAAAAAATGCCCCAGTAATTGTCCATCAATCCATCCATTTGTTCATCCTTCCATTCATCCGTCCATCCATCAAGCCATGCAGCTCTATCCATCCATCCACCTATCCATCCACCCATCCATCCAGCCATCCATCCAGCCAGCCATCTAGCCATCCACCCATCCAGCCATCCATCCACCCATCCATCCATCCATCCATCCATCCATCCACCCATCCAGCCATCCATCCACTCATCCATCCAGCCATCTATCCATCCATCCACTCATACATCCATCCATCCATCCAGCCATCCACTCATTCATCCATCCATCCATCCATCCATCCAGCCATCCACTCATCCATCCATCCATCCATCCACAACACCATTCAAAGGTTTGGGTTCAGTATGATAAAAATGCCCCAAAATTATAAATAAATGAATTTCTGTTTTTAATTATATATTTTGATGTGTTTAATTCTGTTTTTAATTAAATATTACCGGTAAGAGGTTTGAGAATTTGTTAATAAATTTATTATATTGAGATATTTGACAAAAAAAAATTGATGATATAGAGTAGATTTTATATGGATAGGGGAAAAAATAAGAATAAAACACTATAAAACTTGATGATGTAACAATGAAGACTGAGGTAATGGCTGTTGAAAATTCATCTTTACCATCACAGGAATAAATTACATTTTAAAATATATTCAAATACATTTCCCAGCAGGCACAGGATGTCAATATAACGTCAGGTTGACGTTGGACATGACGTCGGGCAGACGTTGCATTTTGGTTGAGAATGAAAATCGGGTTGACGTCAGTATTTGACGCCAATTTGACTTTGACTTTGACTTAACGTTGGATTTTGGTTACACAACCTAAAAACAACAAATATCAATGTCAGCTGATGTCAGTATTGGACATCAAATTAACATTGACATTAAACGTTGAATTGACATTGAATTTTGGTTACCCAATGACGAAATGTAACCAAATATCAACGTCTTATGACATTGTGTGCCTGCTGGGTTATTTTAACACTTACTTTAAATTGAAATAATATTTCACAATATTACTGTTTTTACTGTATTTGCGATCAAATAAATGCAGCCTTGGTGAGCAAAAGAGACGTCTTTCAAAAACATAAAAAATCTTACTAACCACAAAGTACATACTGTATATATCAAAGTTAATCTTGACAAACTGTCCTTTTCTAGCTCCACTCAGTATTCTCTTGTATAAATACAAAAACATTGGCCTCTTGTTGACATCGAAGTGCTAGTTAAGTGTGATTCCTGTGGTTAAATTAATCACTGGAATAAAATGTTGGCTTTGTACAGCCATAGTCAGCCCCTAGTCTTCATCAAAGACCTTTTTCTTCAGCCTTATCAATGAAAGCACTAATGGCGCTTTGTGGTGGGAACAGAGGAAAAGCAGCTATAAGTTGAATATTTCCGCTCATAGACGCCCTTGTTTCTAAGAAGGGAAGAGGGGGACATGGGGTTAAAAATAAAAAAATCCTTTAGAAGCATTTCCTGACCCTAGAGATCACAGGCCTGTGGATTGGATGTCTTTTGAAAACCGCTTGAATGAGAAAACCTTAGGGGCACATCAAAAGCCCTGAGATTTCACATTTAGGTTTAATGTGAAGGAAGGGCTTTCCTATTTCACCACGAGAAACGAGAGCCAAACGCGTACATACACACACATATGCACAACAAAAGCCGGGACTAAGTGTTTACTTCTGGTGCGAAGCCTGAAAAAACACAACTGTAAGTGGAAGAGTGAGACTGAGGCGAGGGGGGAAAGGTCTCTCTCATCAACTTTATACCACCGCCCACAAAATACACACACACACATGTTGGCTAACTCACACCTAACCAAATAAACACTTACTTCAAACACATACCAATGATTTGACATACATCAACAAAACACAATTGCAACAAATGCGCACACAAACACACTTTTCCTAAACACACACACACACTGACAGTATAATGAAAAAATATTGGTGTAGGATTTACATTGAAACAATTTTCACTCTGAAATTGCTTTAAAATTTTACAAATTATTACAAAGAAATGGCATAGATCACATTGAATTAAACGTGACATTTTTAGGACTGAAATAGTATTTTTGCAAAAACATACACTAATATTCTTTATTTATAACTTATGAAAAATAATTTTTAAAATATACTACCATTCAAAATTTTGGGGTCAGTATGTTTTTTGTTTTTTTTAAGAAATTAATACTTTTCTTCAGCAAGGACACATTAAGTTGTTTAGAAATGGCATAAAATACATTTATATTATTAAAAAGGGATTGGATAGAATTTTTTAATTTTTTTAAGTCTCTTATGCTCACCAAGGATGCATTTATTTAATGAAAATACAGTAAAAATAGTAATATTAATACAATTTATAATAGCGGTATTCTATTTGAATATATTTTAAAAATGTAATTTATTCCTGTGATCAAAGCTGCATTTTCAGCATCATTACTGCAGTCTTCAGTGTCACATGATCCTTCAGAAATCATTCTGCTGATTTGCTGCTCAGGAAACATTTCTGATCATTATCAATGTTTTTGCTGCTTCATATTTATGTGAAATCCGTGATGCATTTTCTCAGGATTATTTGATGAATAGAAAATTGAACAGAAAATTAATTAAAAAAAAAGAACAGAATTTATTTGAAATAGAAACCTTTTGTAATGTTATAAAAGTTCTTATACTGTCTGTTTTGATCAATTAAATGCATCCTTGTGGGAAAAAAGTAAAAAAGTTTCTTTAAAAAAACTGACTCCAAACTTTAGAATGCCGTTAATTTGAGCACATCTCCATTAACCGCACTGAAGCAATTATACACACGCTGGCTGAACAATTAAAGGTTTTGAATAACTGTGTTTTACAGGGAAAGGAAAGCACACATGATGGAACCATCTGCGTCAAGCTTTTCTTTCAGCAAACAGTGCATCCTCTTATATCATCACATTTTATGGCCTGTTTATCACTGTGACCCAAACTCTATTTATGCAGTTCAGCGGCTAGAAACTAATTCTCAGCTTAATTCTCTTTGAGAACAAGAGAGAAGCACCATTACGGCTGAGTAATTCAGGTATCCAAGTAAAAGTATGTCCATATGACAACTGAGAATGAGAGAAGGAAAGGTGAAACAAGGACAGAAATCCCAAGTCTGACCTGAGATGACACACGCAGAGTTAATAATTCATCATCAACATGTGTGGACTCATCACATAGGCTTTCTGTCATGCAGAGTGCAGTAAATATTTCAGTTTGCCGAACCCTAAAACATTATTTATGCATGGGACGGGTGCATCGCTCCTATAGCCTCCTCTGTTTTCTTAACGTTAAATGCACACCGGTCTGACTGACTGCAAATTGGAGGCGTTTTGTTCACTTTGTCTTCATAAAATGGTTGCCGGCTTGTAACCAACAGCCTCTGTGAAACAGCAAATGTCTGAGAAATTAAAATGGATTTATTTGCATTACTGAACTGCATTAGTGTGCTAAAAACACCTTTTTATGATTTATTGACTGCACTGATAAGGATTTGGCATTTAAAAAAAATGTTAACTAGAAAAGCAAATTGCTTCCAAGAAGAAGCAGAGCTACTGCAAGTTTCATATTTTTTAAATTATGTGCTAAAACTTAAGACTTAGCTCACACAAAAATAAAAACTGACATCAGTTAGTCATTGTATAAACCAATATGGCACAAACACAAAATAAGATGTGAGGTAGAATGTTTTTACTAAACAACAGGGTTACTCTGGTATTATTTATATACTATGATAGTATTTATTAATATTTCAAATTAGCTGTTTTATATTTTTATATATTTTCAGTTTTCATTTTAGTTTAAGTTTTAGTAATCTTGTTATGTGCGCTTGTCATTTTTTAATACTTTTATTTAGCTTTAATTTATTTTTATTTCAGTTTTAGTAATTTAAGTACTTAGTGTTCTTATAGTTAACTAAAACTACTAAAAATCATTTTTGCTAGCTAAAATAAAGCTTAAAATTAAAACAATATTAGATGTACATTTTAAACGTAAGAAATAGTTGCCTTGGCAACTAACCAGATTAAAATAACTTTAAGTTTAAAATAATAGTTCACCCAAAATTGAAAATTTGTTGAAAATTTAATTTGTTGGCTTCTTCATGGGAACAGATTTGGAGAAATTAAGCATGTCTTGTGAAACAAAAATATTTGTAAGGCATTTTTACATTAAACCGTTGCTTTCGGCCAAAATTCGAGTCCATAATCCATAAAAACATTTCCTCCAGTGAAACGATCCATCTCCTGTTGTCTCTAACATCAAAATCCATCCACATATTTGTTTGGGACCTTTTTGGACTGTTTTCGCTTCTGCTTGATTCTCTCCAGATTCAGAAAGTGACAGTTTGAAGTTAAAAACATTTTAATTATGCACGTTTTCCCTTAACAAGACATTAATTGACAGTTTGGATTATTGTGATGTTTTTATCAGCTGTTTGGACTCTCAGTCTGACGGCACCCATTCACTGCAGAGGATCCATTGCTGAGCAAGTGCTAAATTTTTCCAAATCTGTTCCAATAAAGAAACAAACTCATCTACATCTTGAATAGTCTGAGGATGAGTACACTTTTTAGTAACTATTCATTTTTGGTTAACTAGTCCTTTAATGGTGATGGCCCCTGTTGAGTTGGTTTTTGACTGAAAACCTTGACCACCATCTCATTTGACAACTGCGACTCAACATTCTCATTTGAGTTTGACTACATTTACTGTGATTTTTAGAGTAGTGAGAACATTCTGCCTTTTGTATTCTACGGTCTGATATTAGTTGGCTCTATCCAGTTTGATGACTCTAGTTTAAAAATGTCCTGTCAAGTTTTTAGGGTGAAAGAAAGGTCGGTCAGGAGTGTCATGACAAATAAATTCCGACATAATGCAGAATAGGTCAGTATGATTTCAAATCATGATCTCAAATGTAATGAAATATCTGGAAAAAGAATTTGGGTCACAGTGGGAGTTTTGCAAAATGACAGACTGGTCACAATCAATCAGTGATCGCACCTGAATATGAACCATTATATGGCTTGAAAAGATCTTCTTTATTGGATTGTACTAATTTAATTAGCATGACATCATTCACCGCTTCAGCCAACTGGACTTGTATTATTCTGAAAATTCCAGCATGTAAATCTGTGGAATCTATAGGCCTGGTGTGCATAAGATCCATCATTATGATTTACTGGTGGAACTCTGCTTACAGCACACCAGGGCTTCGTGCCAAATGTGCGGAAAGAGAGATATTAATTATGCTCAAAATCTGGCATAAAAAATAAAACTCCCTGGTGAGAGTGAGAACTGCTTTCCACCTGCCGTGCCACGTTTATGAGGCTAAATATTCATCATTTGTTGCTACTGAATCACTGAAGTCATTTGATATCAATTTCCTACACAGTGAATGTTGGATTTGTGAGGGTAATTTATAATTACATTCAACCTGAGTAACATGCAGTTAAATTAAATTAGCATTCAGAAATGATAAATATGCCTCAACATTTCTTTCCCATGTTGATTTTAGTGCCCACCACTTAAGCAGGGATATATAAACATGCATATTAATAAAAACAGGTAAACAGTTTTGTTTTTGTTTTTTTTCAGTAAAATATGTAATCATTCTTTTACCTGAAAAGCAAAATTACGTAAGACATAAAATTATATATATACTGTATATATAGCAGTCTCCATTTACTCCTGACATCTCAGCCACTGAAGACGCAGTGGATTACATTTGTTTATGAAGCGAATTAGGGCTGAACGATTAATTGCATTTGCGATAATATCGCGATATGAGAAAACACGATTTTTCAATCGCAGAGGCTGCAATTACACTCGGTCACGTGACACGCGAGAGTAAAGAGATGTGTTTGACTTGAAGATCGATCGGTGTATGACATCAAAGTACGGCGAGAGAAAGCATAAGGAGACGTCCGCGCTCTCTTA
>NW_015551069.1:380054-380859 GCF_001515605.1 Sinocyclocheilus anshuiensis | reverse complement strand
AAATCGCAATCGCAATATTGGTAAAAAAAAATCGCAATTAGATTATTTTCCAAAATCGTTCAGCCCTAAAGCGAATGCAGTCCCCGATCAACCTAAATGCATCTATGTTCACATTAATCATTCGTGATCCAGCTTCACCTATACAAGAAGTGAGTATAAGGTTTTTTATAAATCTTTGCAAATTGCCTTTCCTAAAAATGTGCTAGTTAGCAAGTTCCACGGCTAAAGTAAACAGTATGGCTAGTCACCCCACAGAAGAGAAGGGCGGGATTAGCAGAGCTCATTAGCATTTAAAGGGGCATGCACCGAAACCGGTCACTGTAAACAGAGCTAATTTTGACAGGGTAAAAAGAGATTTATAATTACATTCAACCTGAGTAACATGCAGTTTCAATATTTGAGCAAATACATAACCAGCCAGTGTTCAAAACTATCGCCTTACTTTAGCCCGATTCACAGAGGTTAGCTTATAATAATGTTCTCTAATTTGAGTGGTACGGGTAGGTTTTTGCTGGAAATTCGAGCATGCTGCCACGTCATTATGTCACTTCTGTAAACATAAAGAAGTTGTCCCGGCTACTAGGCAGGGGTGTGAAGTAACGAATTACAAATACTCACGTTACAGTAATTAAGTCGTTTTTATCAGTAATTGTACTTTTTTGAGTAGTTTAAACACTGTGTACTTTTACTTTTACTTTAGTACATTTTAAGTGATGTATCGGTACTTTTACTCCGCTATTTTCCTCCGTTTGTGGTCGTTACATGCTTATTTTAATTTTATTTTTATCCATCAACGTGATTGGAC
>NW_015551069.1:362514-379370 GCF_001515605.1 Sinocyclocheilus anshuiensis | reverse complement strand
TTGAGCACAGACCCATTGTAGGCTACTCTGCAGGTTCAGGAAACAGTCCTCCATAAAATGCGTCACACACTGCGGGCTTGAGTGAGGAACGGCTGGCGGGCTTGAGTGAGCGGAGGCGGGTGGGCTTGAGAACGGCGTGGCCGGCGGATCCGACGAAAAAGCGGCCGGTGGGCTTGCGGCAACCACATGTGACGACCCCGGGCTATTGTAATGCTTTTTTCCTCAGTTGGTCAGAACAAACGTGGCAGACTTGTTACTTACTTGTTCAGATGACAAAATCCGGTGAAAATGCTTATTTGGGTCATATATTCCAAGACATAGGCTAGAATCTGTGAGTGTGAAGTACATTAAATATCCACACCAGTGCGGTGACTGACCGCCACACATAATTCCGCAAACAGCTGCAATTCCAGGTTTTCAAACAGAGATGGTGACAAAGAGGCAAAACTTACGGACTGCAGCTTTAAATAAACTATATAAAATTAAACTAAATAAAATAAAATATAAATATTAGATAAAAAATTTTAACTCTTTTAAATATAAAAATTTCCTTGGCACAAAACTAAAATAAATAAGTTGAAGTTGAAGTACTAAAACTGAAATACTAAAAATAAAATAAAATAAAATAAAAAAATAAAATAAATACATTTTAGTACTAAATAAATGCTAAAATAAAAAAATTTAACTAACATAAATTAAAGCTAAATAAAAATATGTACTAGAAAATAACAAAAGCACAAAATAAATAAAACTTAAACAAAGATTCAAATAAAAAACAAAAAAATTTAAATAAGCGCTAATTCAGAATATTATCAAATAGTATCGCAATACATAAATAACATTGAAATAACACACTACATGGTCTCAAACCACTACTCACCAGATGCACATACGGAACAAAGTATCCCAGCACTGCTGTGGCGACACCGAACGCCCAAACCCGATAGGTCAGCACACCGAACACTCGCACGTTAAAGTACTTCCTGATTTTGGCCAGGCCCTTCTGACACCTGCTCGCTGACTCCAGGCCGGACGGGGGGCCTCCGTCCATTCCCATGCCTGGCATCGGGCACATCCCACTGGGCATGAGCGGTTTGAAGGTGAGGGCCAGCAGCGACTGGACCAACATGAAGATGCTGAGGATCTGGAAGGTTCTGGAAAGGCCCAGCGGTCCCACCACTTTCTTGAGCAGCACAGGGAGCCCCATAGAAAAGAGGCTGCTGCCTGCCGTCACCACGCCGTTGGCCAAACCCAGTCTCTGTCGGAAATAATGCCCCAGGATCACCAGCGACGGCTGGAATGCAAACGAGGATCCGCAGCCGAACAGTATCCCGTATGTGAAGTATCGAAGACCCAGCGTGCTGAGGAGAGAAGAAAGGACGTCAGTGTGACAAAAGAGCAATGCTGATGAAAGGCTGTAGGGTTAAAACTATCACCTTTATACCCTTTTTCACTGTTAAAGGGATAGTTCACCCAAAAATGAAAATTCTGTCATTAATTACTCACCCTCATGTTGTTCCAAAAACCGTAAGACCTCCGTTCATCTTCCGAACACAATTTAAGATATTTTTGATGAAATCTGAGAGCTTTCAGACTCTCCCATAGACAACAAGGGTCCTTACACGATCAAGACACAGAAAAGTACCAAGATGATCGACAAAGTAGTCCGTGTGACATCAGTGGTTCAACTGTAAAGTTACGAAGCTACGAGAATACTTTTTTGCGCAAAGAAAACAAAAATAACCACTTTATTCCACATTTTCATCTCTACTGCGTCTCTTGTGGACGTGTGTTCACGGCAGTACCATGACGCAAGCGCGTAGCGGCGCCGGTGCTGACCCAGATCCGGCGTGATGACGTTGAACGCAGTAGAGACGAAAATGTGGCATAAAGTCGTTATTTTTGTTTTCTTTTCGCAAAAAAGTATATCTTAATTAGTGTTCCGAAGATGAATGAAGGTCTTATGGGTTTGGAACCACATGAGGGTGAGTAATTAATGACAGAATTTTCATTTTTGGGTGAACTATCCCTTTAAAGCAATTTATTCAATCCCAGTTTAATGTGACTAAGCTATAAATATGTTTATGGCCCTTTTTGAAATAGAAGTGCACTTAATTGTATTGAATGTGCCATTTTAGTATCATACTATTACCTATTATATAATAATAATTATTATTATTATTATTATACTATTATTATAATACTATTATAGTTTTTTTACATTTTAAATTTATTTTATTTTTGTTTTTATTTTTCCTTCTAATCTTAGCTAAAGTTTGTTCATTTAGTTGCACATTTTTTATATTTTTATTTTTTTAATATATTAAATTAATATATATTTTTATTAAATGTAAGTGTATTGTTTTGTCATTTTTATTAGTCAGTTATTTTTTAAATATGTCTGTATAGTTTTTTAAGTTTTCATTTTTAGTTTAAGTTTATTGTTGTTGTTTTTTGACATTTTAATTAGTTTGTGTTTTTCTTTAAAATATATCTATATAGTTTTTATTAGGTTTTAGATTTAGTTTATTTAGTTTTAGATATTTTAGTTATATTTTAGATTTTTGTACTTAAATAGGCACAAAAATGAGAAACAAAAAAATATTTTTTTTACTAAAATAAAAACAAACTAAACAAAGTTTGACAACTAGATAAATAAAATGTTTAAGTTTATATATTTTTTTTTTTCAGTCCATATTTATCTTATTTTAAGCAACAAAAATGTTTTGTATGGTTTTAGCTTTAGTTTTTAGTGAACAATAATAAGCCTGTAGTGTACATCAAACTTCAAATTATATTATTAAAAATCTGTATGTGCACATAGTAACATTAATACAAAAAAAGGCCATTTAAGTGTATTTAAAATGAGTCCTACTTAATTTAGTCAAAGAAAGCACAATAAAACTCAGTATATTTCATGTGTTATATTGCATTTTATTTCATTTAAACCTAAACTACACTAAAATACATTTTTATTTAATTGCTATTAACATGCATTTAAGTGTCTGAAAAAAAATGACATTCAGTCCCATAAAAAGCACTCTTTTTGAAAGTAAGGTTTTTCTCAAGTGTCCATAAGCAACTTCTGCAAGATGGTTGCACACTAACTAGAAATAAAGTCATACAAGGTGCAGGATTGATATGAGCACTTTTACAGCAGAACTGTTGATTTCTCATGTTGTTCTCTCCTTATTAAACTGATACATTTCACTTCCAACTGACCTGTGACTCCTAAAGCCAAAGAATATGCAACACACGGCCAGCAGGACACATTATTTGGTTAACGACCAAACAGACGTTAGTGTAAATGATGGATTGTGGGATGGACGAGAGAAACTCAACCCTGCAGGAGACACTTGTGTTCAAAGCCTGAGGAAGGGAGGGAAATAGTTTGTGTGTGTCGGTGTGTGTGTGTGTTTGCATGCACTATAGCGTTTGTGCTTTTTGAGTGTTTCAGGCTCTAAATGCAGCAGGACCAGGGCAGGCTGACCGTTTTTTCCAACCTTTTTTTAACAACAGCAAGAGCTTTTTCGGCTTGGAATAAAACCAGCACTCTGTCCAACTGCACAAAGATCTCAGAAAGAAGGCACTGTGAGAAAACCATGAGAAGGAAAAGAATGAAGGAAAGGAGAGAAGAGAAAGAAAGCAAAGATTACATAAATGTTCTGCCGTACATGTCCTGCTGTCCTAAGTGTTTGTTTTTGTCCTTTTGCTTAAAAGACTGTTGGCGTGTTTCTGTAACCTTTTATATAAGCACACTTTAGGAGTGATTTGTCTGCCTCCATCACTTCGACCACAACATTTCTATAAAACCCAACCTCCAAAGACATGAACGCACAAAATTAGTGACAGGAGACATTATTGACTGACATCTTACCCATGTAAAAGAGAAACAAACAAATGTGCCACACACTTTGAAATATTTTTGTCTGAAAAGACAAAAGTACAAAAAAAGGGATAAAAAAAAGAGGATAAAAAAATCCCATAACACTAAATATTTTAAAGAAAAATATTGTTTTTGGATGAATGCACAGGAAAAAACTCATATAATCAATATTTGACTTCTTTGTCTAGTCCATACAGCAGAGTGACGGCGCTGGATGGGCATTCTGGGTAAAATAAATGTATTTTGGTAAGGTTGAAAGAATTAAAATAAACCTAAAATCCCAATGCATGGGTCATTTTCAGGAAATAATGTCATTTGTGTGTCACATTACCTAGAACCGTCATATTATTTGACTAATTTAATTTTGTTCTGTCTATAGTTATTTGTCAGTTCTGTTCAAAATGTATGAAATAAATCCAAATAATAAATATTTTAAAGCAAATTATTGTTTTTGTAAAAATGTGCATGACAAATAAATATTTTAAAAAAAATCATATAATAGCCTAATAAATATTTTTAGAAAAAGTTTTTTTTTTTTTTTTTTTTAATTCCCAAGAAAAACATACATATAGAAAAATTTTTGGAAAACTGTTAAGTGATTTAATCTTCTTCTGTGTATATATTTATGGTATATTTGTTTAGTTCAACAGTTTATATAATCATATAACACAATATAATATGTAATGTAATAGCTTACATTTTGCATATTATTTCCGAATGAACTGTGAAAATGCTAAAGTAACACGAAATAAAAACTATGTACATGTGGTTAAAAAAGAAAAGATAAAAACAAAGAAGGCATTTACGTTGCGAAGGAACTGGTGAGAAGACCGAGGAAGGCCACAAACGCTCCACAGACGGCCGTCTTCCGGCATCCGAAGTGATCTGTGAACATACTGACCACCGGAGAGCAGAAGAATATCATCCCCATCGCCAGAGCACCAACCCATGCTGGAGAAAGAAAGAGTAAAAGATGTGGTCAATAAATGATGAAGTATATTAACCCGATTTTCCATTTGCCAGACTCAATGCCACGATGCTACAGTGTTCTGGGAGGTTGGAACGTTGCTATCATAGATATGTACTGTATATGCATATCTATGGTTGCGAGGTCGTTCTGAGTATTTTTAGTGCATTGTTATATAATTGCTAGGTGTTTTTACTGGCCTCAAGTCTCAACGGCTCAGTCTAAATCTGTGGGATTTTTTGCCTGTTTAAGCCGTTAGAAAAGCAACAACACCTCTTTTCAACAAGTCACACAATGCAAATCCCTAACCATAAGCAAGACAACAGAAAGCACCACTAATAAGATCATTGACAAAATAACCAGCTTTGAGATTCATTTGTGTGAACAAAGTTTCCTCATGTGATGAATGTGGAAAAACACTCACTAATCCAATGATTTTATATCAGTCTTGAACAGTGTTGGGGTAGTAACGTAAGTTATGTAATCAGATAACTTTTTTTAAGTAACTAGTAAAGTAACGCCAGTTACTTTGTTTCCCATGCATTTACTGACAGCTCTCGTGTTGCCATGTTGAGAGAAATCGGGAGTAAGTGCAGAGGCGTTGTGTAAACATGATGCTTACTGTAGTTCTAGACCAGTGGTTCTCAAACCTGTCCTAGAGTACCCCCAGCCCTGCACATTTTGTATGTCTCCCTCATCTATCACAGCAGATTTAACTCATCAGCTCATTAATGGATACTGCAAGACCTGAAGTGGGTGTGTAAGATATAGGGAGACATACAAAATGTGCAGTGCTGGGGGTACTTCATGGAAAGGTTTGAGAACCACTGTTCTAGACTAAATATGAACATGTATTTACTCATCTTACCTGCACAAAAACAGATTCAGTATTCCTCAAAATGAAAAAAAAAAAGTCAAACGCAAACTCAATATTATACAATAATTAAATGTTAAATAAGACAAATATAATTTATGTATTTAATCCCATTTTATTAACCAATGTCTTTGCTAATGACCTTTGATGATCCAATTCAACCATACTAAGCAATAATGACACATTTGTGTTTCATTTTTGTTATTACTGAATAGTGTTGAACTTTCTTCTCCTGCGTCATATTCTTTATGCAATTTGTTTGAGCTGCGCCCTCTACTGTCAGACATGAATTTACGTTTCCTTCAGCCTGAGGCGTATTCATTTCACTTTTGTTGTGAAAGGGTATTACGAGCACTTCCTGTGTCTGTTTGCCTCTTTAAGAAGAATCACTTTATGTATTCCCCAATTGTAAGTCGCTTTGGATAAAAGCGTCTGCAAAATGACTAAATGTAAATGTAAATGTAAGAAACGTCTCAGTTACATGTGTAACCCTCGTTCCCTGAAGTAGGGAACGGAGACGTCACGTCGGGACCGACAAATGGGAATCTCGCCAGAGAGACCAATCCACTTGGATTGTAACTAAATGAGCCAATGGACATTGGCATGCGCATGTAACCGAGACGTTCCCTTTCAGTCGGTCACTCTCAACGTCATGTCGGGACCAACGAATGGGAATCCCTACCAACGCGCCACAGGTACTGCCCCCTCCAGTGCCCTGTGTAGGCCTCCTGAACACTTCCTATAAGGCAGACGATAGGACCGGGCTCTACACAGGAAAGGTCGACTGCTGCTGTTCCTCGAACAAACAAAACAGTAGGACTTGGATAACACTGGGAAAGCGTGCCCTTACAACTTGGAAGAGGCATGCTGCAGAGTAACCTCCTCCCAGAGGGGGTTGAGTGACATTTACTCATGTGGAGTAACCCAAAAGGGTCCTATTGCACATGGCACATGGCTCAGGCTGCATCATCTAGAGACGGCAGAGCATAGCCTGCCAGGGGAAACATGACCCTAGTAACTGTACCATGGAAATACACATATGGGATCCCAACAGGGTCACTCATATGGGCACTAGCCTCACACCAGATTTCAGGAATTCATTGGATGAAAGGCCTGGAGCCGGATGCTCCGCCACATCCGGCAGCCGGAGTGCTGGAGGACTCGACAGGGTTTGCCTGGTTAGGGAACTCTCTGGAGAACTAGGCGTTATGGACGCCGCAAGCTGTCTCTGAACCGGGCCTCTCAGTGCCACCACCCGTTTGAGGTGAGAACACAGGAGGAAACCGGTTCAACACGTAGGCTATACAACCTAGCGAACATGTTACCCAGAGTTGCCCAGTGTGCAGCTCTACAAATATCTGCTAGCGAGGCACCACGAGCCAGTGCCCAGGACGATGCGACACCCCTAGTGGAGTAAGCATGCAGCCTGAGCGGGCAGGGCACACCTTGTGCCTCATAGGCCAAGGTGATGGCATCCACTATCCAGTGGGCCATCCTCTGCTTGGTGACAGCTTTCCCCTTCTGCTGTCCTCCGTAACAGACAAAAAGCTTCTCTGAGGTCCTAAAGAGTTCTATCCACGTACTGTCGCAGCACGCATACAGGACAGAGCAAAGTCAGGGCTGGGTCTGCCTCCTCCAGGGGCAGCGATTGCAGGTTCACCATCTGGTCCCTGAAGGGAGTGGTAGGAACCTTGGGGTCTCAGTGTTTTACTGGAGTCAGCCGGCCCAAACTCAAGGCACGATTCGTCGACCGAAAATGCCTGCAGGTCCCCCACCCTCTTGATCGAGGACAATGCAGTCAGGAGTAGGGTTTTCATGGAGTGAAACTTCACCTCGACTGACTCCAAAGATTCGGAGTGAGCAGTTTGTAGGGCTCTTAGCACCAATGCTAAATCCCAAGAGGGTAAGGAGGAGGGCCTAGGATGATTTAACCTTCTGGCCTCCCTAAGGATCCTGACAAAACAGGTCGTGCTTCCCCACCGACCTCCCCTCTATGGGGTTGTGGTGTGCGGAGATAGCAGCAACATAAACCTTAAGGGTGGAGGGGGACAGCCTATGCTCCAACTCTTGCTGCAAGAAGGAAAGCACGGCTCTGATCGAACATTTCCGGGGGTCCTCTCGGTGAGAGGAACACCATTTGACGAGCAGGTTCCACTTCAAACCATAGGCCCGTCTCGTGCATGGTACTCATGCTGAAGTGATAGTGAGTGCTACCTCCTGGGGTAGGTCACCTAGAACCTCCACACATGAAGTTTCCACAGGTCCGGACACGGGTGCCAGAGGGTGCCCCATCTCTGAGAAAGCAGATCCTTCCTCAGAGGAATCAGCTGGGGGGCTGTCGCGAGAAGCATGAGTTCCAGGAACCAGGTCCTGTTGGGCCAATATGGAGCCACTAACAAGATCTGCTCCTCGTCCTCCATCATCTTGCACAGCGTCTGTGTGAGTAGGCTCACTGGGGGGAATGCATATTTGTGCAGGCCCCGGGGCCAGCTGTGTGCCAGTGCATCCGTGCCGAGCGTTGCCTCGGTTAGGGAGAAGAACCACTGGCAGTGGGTGGTTTCTGGAGATGCAAACAGGTCTACCTGAGCAATTCCGAACTGACTCCAGATCAGCTGAACCGCTTGGGGGTGGAGTCTCCACTCCCCTGGAAGTGCAGCTCGAGACAGCTCATCGGCTGCCCAATTGAACATTCCTGGGATGTGGATGGCACGAAGGGACCTCAGATGCTTCTGACTCCAGAGGAGGAGGTTGCGGGCGAGTTGCGACGAGAGCGTAAACCGCCTTGCCGGTTGATATATGCAACGGTCGCAGTATTGTCCGTGTGGACCAGTACATCCCTGCCCCGAAGGCACCCTCTGAGGTGGCTCAGGGCAAGGCGCACTGCCAGCAACTCGAGGCAATTGATATGCCAACGCAGTTGGGGACCTGTCCACACCCCTGACACTGCATGCCTGTTGTACGTGGCTCCCCAGCCGGTGGCCGAGACATCTGTGAAAACCACCGCATGCCTGGATACCTGTCCAACAAAGCAACTAAGGATCCGACCACGGCTGAAGGTTCTGAGACAGGCTGGTGTAATCTGAACCCGGTGAGTGCCGCGTAGCCATGCCCAACTCGGGACTCGGCCATGGAGCCAGTGCTGAAGCAGTCTCATATGGAGCAGACCGAGCGGAACTACCGCAGCGACTGCAGCCATATGCCCCAGGAGCCTCTGAAACAATTTTAGTCTTGAGGCAGTTCAGCACGTTCCTGGATAAGGCGTGCTGTCTGGTTGACTGAATCCAACTCCATTCTGAGAAAAGAGATCCTCTGCATTGGCACGAGTTTGCACTTTTCCCAGTTGACCCGAAGACCCAACTGGCTGAGGTGTCTGAGCACCACGTCCCTGTGTGCGCACAACTGATTGCGAGAGCATTCAGGAATTGCACCTTATCATGCTCCTTCATATCAGCCAGACACAGCCGGAGATGGCACTCCTGGACCACCAAGGTGGGCATCGCACAACCCAGAGACTGTGCGGTTACCTTCGTCGCTCGGAGCTTATCATGCTCCTTCATATCAGCCAGACACAGCCGGAGATGGCACTCCTGGACCACCAAGGTGGGCATCGCACAACCCAGAGACTGTGCGGTTACCTTCGTCACTCGGAGCGCGAGGTCCGTCGCAGTACGCAGTTCATGTAGAACCGCCAGGTCATGACCACCCTCGTGCAGGTTTCTCAGGGCTTTGGCCTGATGAACCTGCAATAACGCCAAGTCGTGAAGGGCAGAGGCCGCCTCCCCACAAGCTCTGTATGCACTGCCAGTTAGACCTGACGAATACTTACAGGCCCGCGAGGGGAGACACGGGTCACTCCGCAGAGTGGTAGCGGCCGTGGGACACAGTTGCATGGCCACAGACCGCTCCACCGAGGGAATGCCCGTGTACCCCAAAGCGGCTCCGCCATCAAGGGTGGTGAGGGAGGAGGAGCTGCACGATTAGTTTCTGGCAGTAAAAGGTGCCTTCAACGATCTCGTGAGCTCCTCATGCACTTCCGGGAAGAATGGCACTGGAGGGGGGCGCTGAGAACCAGCGCGACCCCCACCGACGAACCACTCATCCAGTCTCGAAGGACCGGGATGCGGTGGAGGATTCCACACGAGCCCAACATTCTCTGGGGTCAGGGAAAGCATAGCCGTCATCTCTGGGTCTGACTCGGTCTGACTAACAACGCCACTCTCCCCAAAGGGGGCAACGCAGCCGAGTCGTCATCCCTGGAGAGAGAGAGAGAGAGCCCTCCGATGCAGCGATCGACATCTGGTCGTCAGGGGGAGCACTGAAGGATATGGGCGGTACACTCTGTCCTGCAGAGGGCCCAGCGCGCACCTCCGGCAGCTGCACCGGCTGCAGAGCGCTTGAGGGGTGAGGAACTTCCTCGGGAGAAGCCCTCACCGTGATCCTCAAATCACCTCTGACTCCACCGGAAGCAGCGATGCCCCAGCTGCCAGGACGAACGCTGGATCGCGGCAGAGGCAGAGGGACTCCGCCACATTTGACGTAGCGGCGTCTTTTATGCAACTCCGAGATGGTCATGTCCCCACACAGAGAACATGCACCATCCACGAACGCTTCCTCTGCGTGCTTAATGCCCAGACACGTGAGGCAGCGATCGTGACCATCCTAAAGGCGCCAGGTAACGACCACATCCAAAAACGCACAGGTGATAAGACATATTTAAAAAGACGCGATCACCCATGTTGCTCTTTTAGGGATTGCTCTTTTAGTGCTAAACCATACAGTGAAGCTGGACACCGCACACTCCTGATGTGGCTGTCTGCACGCCAGGTGGTTCCCGTGAGAGCGTGACCACCGCTCTCTCCACCTTCAATACCACGACTGAGGTGAGACCCTTGAGCAAGGCACCGAACCCCCAACTCCTCCTCGGGTGCCGCAGCATTGGCTGCCCACTGCTCCGGGTGAGTGTTCACGGTGTGTGTGTGCGTTTGTTCACTACTCACTGCTGTGTGTGTGCACTTGGATGGGTTAAATGCAGAGCACAAATTCCAAGTATGGGACACCATACTTGGCCACACGTCACGTCCTTTCCTTCCTTTCCGTTCCTTTTCCATTAATGATCAGCCAGTTGATTCGAGAGGCCAAACAGAAGAAAAGCAATTTAACAATGGTCTGGTTGGATTTAGCAAATGCTTATGGATCTATTCCGCATAACCTCATCCAGCTCTGACTCGACCATTACCACATTCCAGCTGCTATTCAAGAACTGATCATTAGCTATCTAGGGGGGATTAAACTGAGGTTTACGTCAGCCCAGTGGACAACCAACTGGCAGGAACTCCAGAAGGGAATCCCAATGGGATGTACCATCTCCCCTACCCTCTTTATCATGGGCGTGAATCTTCTAATAACAGCAGCAGAAGGCATAACCCGAGGCCCCGTCCTGGAGTCAGGTGTTATTCAGCCAGTGTTGCTGAGATTTATGGATGATCTAACAATAACAACTGTGACACATGTTCAAGTGAGATGGGTGCTGGAAACCCTGGACGATGTAGCCACTTGGGCGAGGTTGTCATTTAAGGCCAGGAAGTCCAGAAGGATGGTCATCAGGAAGGGCAGAGTCACAAGTAAGTTTGGCCTCCAAGTTGAAGGCGAGGTCATTCCATCCATTGAGGACAGCCCTATAAAGTGCTTGGGGAAGTGGTTCAATGCATCACTGAAAGATGGTGCCAATGTTGCAGACGCTGTGAAGCAAACAGAAGAGTGGTTGAAGAAGATTGATAGGTCCGGACTCCCTGGAACATATAAATCCTGGCTGTACCAGCATGGCCTACTGCCCAGGCTTATTTGGCTCCTTACAGTCTATGAGTTCCCTCTAACAGTTGTGGAAGGCATTGAGAGGAAAATTAACAAGCACCTGTGGAGGTGGTTGGGGATTCCCCCAAGCTTATCTTCAGTGGGTCTCTACATTCGATCAGGACAGCTGCAGCTCCCTCTGTCATCTGTTGTGGAGGAGTTCAAGGTGGCAAAATGCAGAGTCGCGCTAAGTCTGAGAGATTCTAAAGATGCCCTGGTAAAGCAAGCAGGCATCACAACAAGATCAGGCCATAAATGCAGCCATTGAACAGGCAGAAAGCTCATTGAAGTTGCACGACATCATTGGCAACACCTGCACAGGACGTCAAGGCCTGGGATTGACACATTTCCAACAGTTTGGGAATGCTAGTACTACGATCAGGCGAGGTATGACTCAGGCAGAAATCCGAGCTCAAAAGGAGCAGAGGTGTATGTCCAGAGCAGTGGAACAAGCATCCCAGGGAGCATGGACAAAATGGGATCTGCCCAAGCATAAGATCACATGGGCAGAGCTATGGAGACTGGAGCCCTACCGTATCTCCTTCCTGCTGCGCGCTGTGTATGACACCCTTCCTTCACTCTCTCATCTGCACACATGGGGGTTGAGGGAGGACCCGTATTGCAAGCTCTGTGGTCAAAAGGGAACACTGGCACACATATTGTCAGGGTGTAAAACATCTTTAACCCAAGGCCGATATAGGTGGTGCCACGACAAGGTGCTCTTGTCCCTTGCCGATATACTTGAGTGAGAGAGGTGCAAGAAGAGGCCAGGTGGTACAGGCAATGAAACTATCACTTTCATCAAGGAGGGAGCCAGGCCCTTCGCAATTGACCTATCGGTAAGCCCCTCCCCTCGAACGCAGATGGCAGACTGCCAATGGCAGTCGAGCATCAGTTGCACGGTGAGCGGAACTCAGACCCCCCCCCCAATGAACATTCATTTTCTTATTGTCATAATCTCATTAAGTTACAATTTTCATCTGCTCAAGCAGAACATTAATGGCTAAAAGATCCCTCCATAGCATATTTAAGTCCCACTTGAATGGTGGTCCTTCTGTGTCCAAAATTTATCAAAAAGATATAGGGACAAGGTTTTCACACTGACAGCTGTCATTGTAAAACAGTTAGCAACTCCGTTTGTTTGTCCGAGTTTGCAACAGTAACTAAGGGAGGCGGGGCTAACCGATAGATCAATTAGGGCATTAGCAAAATCAAACTTGCTGCAGGCCATGGGCTCTTGGGGGATGAGTCGACGTTGGAAGGAAGCTGCAGTTCCCGGAAGTGGTCCACACAGCTCTTCGCTCAGACATCGTCTTGTGGTCAGCCAAAGACCATAAAATCATCTTAATTGAGCTGACTGTGCCATGGGAGGAGGGCTGTGAGGAGGCTCACGAGAGGAAGGCCTTGAAGTATCAGCCTTTAATTCAGGAGTGTATAGACAAAGGATGGCAGGCATGGCTGTTTCCGGTGGAAATAGGTTGCAGAGGCTTTCCTGCCAAATCAGTACAGCGGCTGATGTCAGCTTTAGGCATGGACGAGAAGAGCAAGAAACATGCTGCTCGGAGGATGGGAGAGGAGGCTGAGCGAGCTTCATGCTGGATATGGAGCAAGAGAGAGGAAGAAAGCTGGAAGCCATGAGCAGATGGGCAGTGACTTGGCCACCACTGCTGACCCACCAACTGGAGAGTGTTGTGGTAAGGGTCGAAACACTCAAGGAAGGTTGGGAAACACCTGATGACATCTGCTTATGGCTGAAAGCTATGGTTACAAAAAGGAGTAACCGAAGAAAGCGCCTAACAGGTGTATTTCATAATGAAGTGCTTTGGTAAGAACCCTGTGAAACTACGGTTCAACAAAACAGCTCAAATCCGCATAAGGAAGTTAAAATAGCATGGCTGCATCAACAAATGCATTTTTATATCACTTTTGCATTTGTTAACACTATCGGGTAAGTTTAGGGTTGGTTTTGGTGTAGGGGATATTTCCAACACAATAGAGCATGAACTTTTAGCGACACTCCCCGGATATTTGAATTACGAACCACCGTAATACGTACCTGCAGCAACATAATACAAACACAGCAATACATACCTATATCAATGTAACAAAAATGTGCCAGGGTCACATATTGAACCCGCGTTTTAGTGCCACTCACTGGACATTTCACTTTGAAACTGCCGCAAAACATGCAGTAAGGTACGTAATAACTGCAGAAATGTATTTAGAGGCACGTATTTCGAATAAACCTGGGTTGCTTTTTTCTATAGTATTTATTTGTTTCATGCTTGCCACTTATTTCTTTGTTGTTACTTGTCTTCAATAAGATTGAGAACTTTAGTTTTACTGCTCAATTTGCAAATTAGTCTTAAAAACCAACATTGTGATAAGATTGTGATCTTTCCTGAAGAAACTGTGATATATTTTTGCCATATCACCCACCCTGAACACAAACAGTAGATTTGACACATGCATGCACCCAAACACACATTCTTTGTTCACCCAGATAATTCTGCAAAGAGACACAGAAGAAAGTCCATCATCTCTGAATTTAGAGCACTGGCCAGTTACAATCAATGTCAAGCTCAGACAAACAAACACACTGCATGTTTTTTCATGGTTCAAAGGTAGTTTAATGTCTGCACAGTATGTCTGGAGTCTAAGAACACTGGTTCAATATTTGACGCTGATCCGTGTGTGTGTGTGTGAGTGTGTGAGCCCTCCTCGGCGAGTCATTCTTGGCTGAGGTTCAGTGGAAATGTGGCCCCATGAACCCAGAGAGGAAGCGGTACGTTAACAAACCAAGCAAATGAGTGTTTATCCATATTTTGTAGAAGAACACAAGGTCAGGGTTTACATAAGACCCCTCCGACTCCCGCTGGCTTATGGAGTTATACGAGACGTATGTTTTCCACAGGTTTCACAGTCAGGGTTTTGTTTGTTGTTTTGTTAGCTTTGCAAATGACCGAACTTTCTGTGATGTTCAGTTGGAACTACGAGTTCAGAAGATTAGAACAATGCAAAAAGTCTCTGTTTAGGAATAGAGTGTTCTGAAAGACCAGGTTCTAACAGCTCGGATAAAAGATCATGCAGAAAACATGAGGTGGATAAAGTATGTGTGTGTGTGTGAGTTCGGAACATTAGAACAATGCAAAGAGTCTCTGTTTAGGAATAGAGTGTTCTGGAAGACCAGGTTCTAACAGCTCGGATAAAAGATCATGCAGAAAACTTGAGGTGGATAAAGTCTCTCTCTCTCTGTCTGTGTGTGAGTCTGAGGCCATGTTTGAAGGATTAAACATTCCAGTGACTATTAGGAATGGATTACCTTACTTCTCCAAGAAAAAAAATCCACACAGAAAGCAGAAAATATCAGAGGTTTTTAGTTTTAACCTATTATAAATAATGCACAGCTAACAACAAAACAAACCAGAAAAGGAGTCTGTTGCAAATGTTCGAAGAGGGGGTGGTGGAATCGAACTTGAACCGGTTTGGACCCAACAACAAAGGGCCTGGACAGTGTTTGCTTACAATATTCAGAAACAAATCTCATTGTTCTGATCTTAAATCTTTCATTTTGAATTTCTGAAAGCAATCCCAATCAATTCAGCTGTTTTGCTGGAGGAAAAAATCTAAATAAATGAAAGCAGAATAAAGAGAAACTCCCTTTGTAAAAAAGAAGTACACTTTGGAATACTTTCAAAAAAAGAGTACTATTACAGAAGTTATCTATTTAAATATACCTTAAAATATATTTATACATTAAAAAAAATTAGTGCGAACTGAATGTAATGTTTGTGGACACCTAATTGCATGTTAATTGCAAATGAATGAACATTTATTGCAGACTAAATTTATATTAAATGCTATTAGTGTTGCTTTTTTGACACGCTTAAGTAGGGCTTTAAGTAGACTATATATCTTTTTATGTAATTTCATAAATACATAAATTGTCTGACAAGCATTTATTATAAATTAAAATATACTTTAATTTAATTTCTAATGAAACTTGTATGTCAAGTAAATATATTTGTAATTATACATTTGTAATGATGATGTTAATATACTAACAATATATATCGTAATATCGAATAACAGTTCATTTAAAATCAAGTACTTGGAGCCCAGTCTCATGAAAATGCGTATCTATAGCACAATTTGTTTTTTGTATTTTACGTGCTATATTTATATGCAGAAACTGACTTTGGCGTGCATATAATACCTGTCAGGGGTCTGGGTCTGGTGTTTCTCCCTCTCACCACCAGAGGTCGCCATTTCCCATCCTCCCGGACTCCTTTACCTTCACTCCACTCACCTGTTCTCTCATTACCTTATTCATTGATTAATTTGTCCCAGCTGTTTACCTGATTGCCTCTCCCTTATAAGCTCCCTGTGTTTTCTGTTCTGGGCTCGTTTGTCTCACATAGGTATCGGTACATGCCCTGTGCTCAGTTTATGTCTCGTGGTGAGCATTTATGTTACTCTGGCTTTTTTCCCTTCGTGGTGGTTTCAGTTGTGTTTTTTGTTTATTTTTGTGAGTTATAAATAAAGACACCCCATCTGCCTGCACTTGAGTCTTCGCCTCTTACAGACCGTGACAATACCCACATGTTTGACGTGCATATAATACGCAGTTTTCATGTGCATATGATATGCCTTTTGTTTGTGTGCATATAATACGCATTTTGGTGTACATATAATACGCACCTACCCCACACCCCTAAACCTACCAATTGAAAACTATATGCAAGCCAAAGTCAATTCCTGCGTATAAATAGTATGCCAAATAAAAACTGAAAATCGTGACGTTGAAACACACATTCATGAGAACAGGTTGGTACTTTACATGTGCTTTAGTAAGTCAATACATCAAAATGAGTGTACTTTTTAAAGCATGACTAAAGATTAAAAAAACATGATAATGTACTTTAAAATAAAACTTTAATTTGACATTATTATAAAGTGCACTTTTTAAAAGCATACTTAAGTGTGTTAAGAAACATAGCCATGAAAGTGTTTCTCATTAAGTACACTTAAGTGACATTTTATTTCATTAATATTATATTATCAGTAGGCACAGTTGATGATTTGTAGTGCACTACAAGTGCATATTCAATACAGTTAAGCACATTTTTTGAAAAAAGTGCTTTCTTGTGCCAAACACATCACCATGATACTACTGTAGGATGCAGAGCATTGTTATGCAGATGCTAAAGGGTAATTTTCAGTGTAGTGGTTTTTTGTGTGTGTGTGTGTGTGTGTGTGTGTGTGTGTGTGTGTGTGTG
>NW_015551069.1:352206-360550 GCF_001515605.1 Sinocyclocheilus anshuiensis | reverse complement strand
GCGCGTTTTTCGCGTTTTTGTGACAAATGAGGACATAAATTTGTATAATGACAAAGGTATGACATAGGTAGAAGGTGACTAAAACAAACCTGTGTGTGTGTGTGTGTGTGTGTGTGTGTGTGTGCCCATGTCAAGAGAGTGTGTAGAGTGATATCACACCATATGACCTCACTTCGGCCCATGCGGCTGACAGCTGAAACAGAGTCATGAAAAACAAGAACAGACACGGTTCTCTCCTGTCACCATCTGATTGCTTTTGTAAGCAACAGGTTCTATTTGTTTACATTTTTCTGGATGAAAAATAAACCAGAGAAACCCAAAACTGCCAAAAAAGGAATGAGAAAAGTCTCGAATCTACAGCTCCATGAACTTTTAAGCCTTTCTTTCTAACTCTAACATCCTCTCACCTTCCCTTTCAATTCTCCAATAAAATGTTGAAATCATACTGCTTTGTCTTCTACAAAAGCATACAGTATATCTGCATATGCCTACTAACAATGTCTAACAGTGGGTAAATATGCATTGAAAAAATTATCCAAAAATCCAAACCATCATTTTTCAAAAGGTCAAAACTTCCACTGTCATTTCCAGGTCTAAAATCATAATTCTGTTGCGTTGTGCTGGAATTGGAAATGTCCATTTTTTTTTTATTTCTTAAATAAAATGACAAAATCCTTTGTCTTGCCAAGGCTAGCAATTAATGTATCCTAAATACACATTAAATAATTATTATTTAGTATTACTAAAATTAATTAATTAAATAAATATTAATGAATAAATAAATAATATGAAAGTTAATTCATTTTAATCATTTTCACTTTTTGCAGAATCTGACAATATTACTGTTTGATTGTAAATTACACACACAAAAAATTCTACTCAAGTGACATTTATTTTGACAGTTAAAATTTACATAAAATGTATGTAAATTAAAACAAATATTTTAATGAATTGTCTGTATATTTCAGAAGTTTAATGTTAAAATGTAATCTGTACATTTCATTGTGTACACATGGGGCTCTCATGGGAGGAAGCACAGTACAAAGCCCAGGACAGACCCAGATGGAGAGAGTTAGTTGCGGCCTTATGTCCCACGTGGGACGAAGAGGATTAAGAAGTAAGCACATTTCACTGTACAAGTCACTTGAAAAGCAGCCGAAGTAAATTATGAAAAAGTTCATGGTAAAAACTTTACAAGTTCTTTGTAGCATTCAAAAATAATTAACAAACAGTTATAATATGTTATTTTTAATAAAATCAACATAATAATGTGCCTGACATTGTTCAAATCCATGTCTCTACGAAGAAAATTAATGGAATTTACTTTAGGAAGCCACTCTTCTCTGCTTTTCATTATATCACTCTCTCATTCTCTCTCTCCTTTGTTCCAAATCACCCAGTCCTAATTCTCACTAATGAGTTTGCTCCACATGTTTTATTATTGGATCATTTGTTAAATGACGTAGAGAAAGACAGAAAGGACAGCAATGAACAGTGTTTTCCATCTAGAAAAGAAATAAAAGAGGAGAGAGAAGAGAGAAAACAAAACAAGGAAACGAGTGACCCAAGAAACTGACAGATGCTCTTTGACAGATTGTGGATAAAGACACTCAGCCACAGGGAAGCACGGATCACTCTCTCTGTACATCCCTTTCTTCCTCCTACATGTGATATTCCATCAATTTTCTCTCTCTCTGTTCATATTCGTCTGTCCTTACAAGACCCCTCAAGTCTATCTGTCAGAGTGAATCTAAGAACACGTCCGGGTCATATGTCAAAGCAAATCAAAAGAAAAAAGTTCTCAAAAAATTGCATTGCATTGTGACTTTATTTTCATGACAAATAAGCACATTTATGCACAAATTCAAAATATTGTAAAGTATTTATACATCATGCCAGAATTTGGTGTATTTCCTTTAATTTATGGTGATTTAATTTGAAAAAACATTCTATTTCGGTAATGATTACCAAACTGAGAATATAACCTATATAAAAAAAAACTAAAAAGTAAAATGTCGATAAGAATTTGTAGGTTAAATATGATTAATTACAATTAAAACAATGCAACTTACAAAAAGATCTTTAAAACAGGCCTAATTTTCTTTATGCAAAACATAAAGTTTCTTAAAAATAAAAGTACAAAAATGATAAAATAATACCATTTTAAAATAATTTTCTTAATGCATACTTAATTGTAAAAGCTGTAACAGCAACTTTTTAATTTCTATAAAAATCAAGGGAATTTTAAAGGGTTAGTTCACCCAAAAATGAAAATTCTGTCATTAATTACTCACTCTCGTGTTGTTCGAAACCCGTAAGACCTTCGTTCCTCTTCGGAACACAATTTAAGATATTTGATGAAATCTGAGGGCTCTCTGACCCTCCCATAGACAGCAAGGTAACTACCACGTTCAAGGTCCAGAAAAGTACCAAGATGATCGACAAAGTAGTCCGTGTGACATCAGTGGTTCAACTGTAAAGTTACAAAGCTACGAGAATACTTTTTTGCACAAAGAAAACAAAAATAACGACTTTATTCCACATTTTCGTCTCTACTGCATCACTTGTGGACGCGCGTTCACGACAGTATCATGACGCAAGCGTGTACTGAACTAACCCTTTAAATGCAAAAGGTAAGTAGATTTGTGACCTACAAAAGTATAAACATAACAAAAGATAAACAGACTTTTAGGTCCCCACTGATTTGCATGTTCTCCACAAACTGAGGCGGTTGTGCTGCATTACTTGCATAGCAAACTAATTACGATTGAAACAAAACCCTTTCAGATGCTGGGATATACAGTATAAAACATTCAGGCTACAATACTTACAAAGTGCCGGGGTAAATGATATAATTTTTAATCAATCTTCAGTCTATGCCATTCAGTTCATGTGTGAACAACACTTCACTAAACATTATTTATAGCGCGCCCGACATCCAGTAATCACAATAGACTTTGTGTTATGTTACTGTACTATGATAACAGTCTGGGCTTTTACATTTTGTCAGTTTTATAGCAAAAATCAAACAATAAATGCCGTTTTGCCGCTTTTTCATGTGATGAAAAAGATCGCTGTAGCACATCAGTTGAGGCGGCAGAGCGGAGAGCGAGTGAACCAATCTCCCTCTACTAGTTATAGCACAAAATAAACATGACTGAACATCAGAAGGTGTTGAAAGAAACAGTATGTATCATGTCTCGTGTAAACATTCAAACTACTGCGGAAAGATGTCAATGAAACAGCTTGTAAAAATAGCGTAATGTCACATTTACCTCAGGAAAGCCATACAATGTCCATAAAGTCCTTAGTTAGCTTAAAAAAAACGTAGAGAGGAGTGTTTTGCTAGATATATGCAATATATTACATATATTCATTATATGTACAGTGGTGTGAAAAAGTGTTGGCCCCTTCCTGATTTCTTTTAAATTTGTTTGATGATCTGAAACATTAAAGTGTGACAAACATGCAAAAAAATAAGAAATCAGGAAGGGGGCCAACACTTTTTCACACCACTGTATATTCAAGCTACCGTTTAAGAATTTATATTTTAACAACGAATTAGAGTAGAAACAAAATTATATAATTAAAAAGTTAAAAAATTGTGGTGGATCACTATTTAAAATACTTGCTATCCTTATTTTTATTAACTTGAATGAGTGTCATTCTTCCAGTTATTTTTTAGCTGCAAAAAAACAATCTTTTATGAAACTTGATATTGCAAACTGGTAGGCCCTATTTGTTATCATAGTATATTACTTTATTATCATAATCTTGAACACACTGATTTGTAGCTCAAATAGTTTTACTGTTTACTGCACTAAAGCCTATCATTCTTCTAGTTATTTACCTAAAGCGGCTAATGAATCGCAAGTCTCACAGAAAATAGCTTACTTATGCATTGCAAAATAGTGCATAGAATCAGTTTACAACCTCAATTCTCTACACTACATAATTCAGCAAAATTAGAGAAGAGGCCTACTGTACTGTATTGAATGCAGTATCTTTTATTATATCTTAAAGGGAAAAGCACCGGTAAAGTTTAATTAAATCAGTTTTATGTTTTCAGATTTTTATAATGAATGCTGTCTGTTTCTACCCTGAATTACTTTGACTCCAGTTCAGATGTATTCACAAATCAATCCCTCCTGGGTCCCTGAAATGTAGCGTTCAGATCCAGAGTGGAATATTTCACTATAGGTGACACTTGCCTTGATAGCAGCTGAGAGATCTGGCTTTGGATTTTAATGAGATTGAGATGTTTTACATTAATAAATGGAAGATGTTCTCACAGGGCAATATTTCATGTTTTATTTATTTTCTATAGGGATTTTCTAGCAAAAATACTTGTTTAATATTATTTACATTATTATTATTTACGTTATTATAGGTAAATGAAACTAAAATGAAAAATATATTCGTTACTTAAAATAAAACACAAAAGAAATTAAACTTTTTGCCAAGGCAACATTTCTCATAATTTAGTTTAACTTGACATACTAAAAAAAAATAAAAAATTGGGGGAAAAAAAACATTTTCATTACATTAAATTAAATAAACATTAATTGAAATAAAATACAAAAAACTTAATCTTTTTTAAGGTTGTTAAGGCAACATTTCTCATAATTTAGGCTAGTTTAAACCTGATGTACTAAAAAAACTAAAACTAAAATAAAAATAAAAAAAACATATAGACATATTAAAATAAATACTACAAATAAGAAAAACACACAACAAAATTACTAAAAATGTAGCTAAAATTTAAATGAAAACAGAAAATAAAAATAATAAATAAAAGCTGATTTAAATTAATAACAACTATAATATATACTAAAATAAAATTGTTTCAGACAAATTTTAATTGAAAATATTTGCCTGTGTGTTTTGATTTGCATATCACTCATTGCACAAAATTAATGAATAATAAACAGCTATAAACAGCAATTACGCATTAAAACACACCTATGGTGCACAAAAAATTGCACTGCATAAATGTTGCAAAACAAGTTTTATGTCAATATGTCAAAACACTGCAAAAATACATCCTTGCTTTAAAATGAATTGCTGTGTTACAAATGGTTTGGTGTATCAAAAAGATTTGAATAACTTCTGACCAGCATGATTTGAAGATGATTTGACACTAATTTAAAATGGTGGAAAATCAAGTTGGGTTGAAAGAAACCGTATTAATCAGAGAAGGACAAATCAGGGTCATTTGGTTTATAAGCTAAAATGTACACTAACATTTAAACTGGTGGACGCGCTACAGAGTTAAAATATTCAGCCCACAATATGCTTCTAGTTGCTTAAAAGTAAGCAAGTGAACATAAACAAGAGATGAATTTGCTCTACTGTTGCTTGACACCTAATTAAGGCATCAGTCAAACATATTCACAGACTGACTGTCTCTGAGTGACTGTGTCCTGGATACTAGTGTTAAGCAGCGTTTGAAAACTATCAGTTACATGCCAGACAGCCAACAAACGCTTTCACATTTCACCAACACTTGTTTACTGTTCTCAGTCCTTCATTTCATTTCACCTGTGCTGCAAGGAAAGACCTTTTCATCGAGGTTGAGTATTCAGACTTGTGTTTGACCCTGGATTTCAGATTTTAAGCAGGATACAAGTTAACAATACTTTAAAATCCTTATACAAATAAAATGTCAGGTTTCAAACAGACTCAGTAAGCCAATCAAATCACATTCAAATGCTCCAGAGAAGGTCTTTAGTGTTCAGAGTCATAATTAATTAATGATGCACTAAAAAACAAACTAAATCGAAAATAAATTTGAATAATCAGTTAATCAACTTTCTTTTAATAATCAACACTTAAATACAAACTGAGCTGCATGTATATAAATATAAATTGCACATAAGGCAGTTTTATATAAACTTTTTAATGATATATTAATTTATTGTTGAAATATAAACATAAAAGTGGTGGAGCCCTTGGAGAAGTGGCAATTAAATGATTTTGGCCCTCCATTTTTGGCCAACACTGACAATTATTTTTTCTGTAGAATATTTTAGGTTGCTGAAATTGATGCATTACTAATTTATGATGTGATTTTGGTTTAAATAAAATGGGCTTTAACTCTAGTGGTACAGCAAAAAAAAAAAATAATAATAATAATTGTTTTTTTATTAATTATACTGCTGCGAAAGAATGATGGGAAAGTCTGATCATGCAAGCTAGACAACTCAGAAAGTGTCTAAATAATATTTTTTTGGTGTACACAAAATGCACACAAACTACATTGTAAAGCAAGTGAACATTCACAATTGATCAGTTGGCTTCCACTAAGTTACACAGACATTGTGGCAGTTTTCATGTGTGCTCATCTCTAAAAATACAATCATTCTAACAAGACTAGTAGGCAGCAAAACATCTACGAGGCTTTTTTTCTCCCATTAAAGCTGAAACTATAATGATAATGATTTCAAAAATAATGATAACCTTCCCAAAAACTGATTCTCAAACTAACGCAAGGTGAAATCCTTGACTTGGGATAACCAAAAAGTATTTACTGCTTTACTTTTAAACCATGCTTTTGAGACTCCCATTTTTCTTTAACAAGGTCTGAGCTGTGCTGTGTAAAGAAGAGTGTTTAGAAAAGTCTAAAAATGTCTAGAAAAGTATGCGATGCAGAGACAGTCAGCGGAAACAGAGCTGAGAGCATCTGAGTTCATGTGCTCCAGACATACATATAGGTAACATGATCTGAGTCTATGCATTACCAGCAGTCCTTCTGTACGCGCGTGCGTGTGTGTGGACACGTAGAGAGAGATAGTGAGAGGGAACATATGAAAGAGAAACTGCAGGTGTGTATAAGATGATGTAAACTACAGCTGAATGCCAGTTAAAGGTCAATGACGTCACGCTCATTTTGGCACCTGCGTTTTTAATGGGTTTTTTTTTTAATGAATGGATCCAATTTCATCAGACAGTGATCTAAATACAACTCTTACATGACAAACATGTTTTCATTTTCAGAACTGAAATAAATTTAAAAATTATCTATTAATTTAAAACACACACACATACAGGTGCATCTCAAAAAATTAGAATATCGTGAAAAAGCTCATTTTTTGGACATTATTTCAAAAAGTGAAATATTCTAGATTCATTACATGTAAAGTAAAACATTTAAAACGTTTTTTTATTTTTTTTATTTTGATGATTAGAGCTTACAGCTCATGAAAGTCAAAAATCCAGTACCTCAAAATATTAGAATATTTATATTTGAGCAAAGCAGATTCAAACACTTGGGAGAGCTTCACAAGGAGTGGACTGAAGCTGGAGTCAGTGCATCAAGAGTCACCACGCTCAGACGGCTTCAGGAAAAGGGCTACCAAGCCACTTCTGAAACAAAAACAACGTCAGAAACGTCTTACCTGGGCTAAGGAGAAAAAGAACTGGACTGTTGCTCAGTGGTCCAAAGTCCTCTTTTCAGATAAAAGTAAATTTTGCATTTCATTTGGAAATCAAGGTCTGGAGTCTGAAGGAAGACTGGAGAGGCACAGAATCCAAGCTGCTTGAAGTCCAGTGTGAAGTTTCTGAAGTCAGTGATGATTTGGGTGCCGTGACGTCTGCTGGCGTTTGTCCATTGTGTTTTATCAAGTCCAAAGTCAATGCAGCCGTCTACCAGGAGATTTTGGAGAACTTTATGCTTCAATCTGCTGACAAGCTTTATGGAGATGCTGATTTCCTTTTCCAGCAGGACTTTAGCACCTGCCCACAGTGCAAAAAAAAACACTTACAAGTGGTTTGCTGACTAAGATATTACTGTGCTTAATTGGCCAGCCAACATGCCTGACCTGAACCCCATATGGAATCTATGGGATATTTTCAAGAGAAAAATGAGAAACAGTCGATTCAACAATACAGAGGAGCTGAAGGCTCAATAGATCCTCAGCAGTGCCACAGGCTGATCGCTTCCAGTTCCATGCCACACCTCACTGATGCTGGAGTTTGTGCTAAAGGAGCGAAAGTTTCACTTTTTGAAATAAGTTACAAAAAAATGAACTTTTTCATGATATTCAAATTTTTTTAGATGCACCTGTATATATAATTAACATAATTAATATAAATAATATAATAACATAATTAGTAATCAAATATAAAATCTATATAATCAAAAATAAACTAAGAATGTTATATATACACATATACACGCACATAAATATCTGCCAATTAATAACAATATTTTTAAGATATATAGACATATATATACACATACACACTACCAGTCAAAAGTTTTTGGAAAGCAAGATTTTTAATGTTTTTTAAAGAATTCTCTTCTGCTCATCAAGCCTGCATTTATTTGATTCAAAATACAGCA
>NW_015551069.1:350952-351904 GCF_001515605.1 Sinocyclocheilus anshuiensis | reverse complement strand
GATCTGAAATATAAATATTTTGTAACATTATGAATGTCTTTATCATCACTTTTGATCAATTTAAAGCTTCCTTGCTAAATAAAAGTATTCATTTCTGAAATTTCATAATTTAATAATAAATATATAATAATTTAAATATACTGACTCCAAGCTTTTGAATGTTATAGTGCATGTTACAAAAGCTTTTTATTTCAGATATATGTTGATCTTTGGATCTTTATATTCAACAAAGAATCCTGAAAAATATTCTCAACTGTTTTAAATATTGATAATAATAATAATAATAATAATAAATGTTTCTCAAATCAGCATATTAGAATAATTTCTGAAGGATCATGTGACACTGAAGACTGGCGTAATGATGCTAAAATTCAGCTTTGACTCACAGGAATAAATTACATTTTAAAACATATTCAAATAGAAAGCAGTTATTTTAAATAGTAAAAATATTTCACAATATTACTGCTTTGCTGTATTTTGGATCAAATAAATGCAGGCTTGGTGAGCAGAAGAGAATTCTTTAAAAAAACATAAAAAATCTTACTGTCCAAAAACTTTTGACTGGTAGTGTATATTATAATTATTTAATTGTTAATAAAAACTAGGAGAAAACAAATAATCCTAAAATAATCAAATATTTTCAACACTGCATATAATCAACACAAACACAAAGAATACATTTATAAGAACAAGATTGTTTCCTATTCATCATCAAAAACACTTATTTGTCATTTCTGATGTCTGATGAATCTAACTAAATTAATACAAAAATCAAGCAATCCATTGCAAAATGACCTGAAATGTTTCAAAGTTTATTTTGTTCCCAGCTGAGACAGAGCTGCTTTTGTGTTAACCTGCACGTAAAGTTGTGTGGGAGTGTCTGTTGTAATCCCCTATTGAGCTTAAACATAACTGTTGTGCTGTGTGTGTTGGGACAGGCCGAACCATGTGA
>NW_015551069.1:348814-350552 GCF_001515605.1 Sinocyclocheilus anshuiensis | reverse complement strand
GCGGGGCGGGGGGGGGGGGGGTGGGGGGGTGACGCAGGACGCGCCCCTTTAAGCTCTGTGTGTTCCCACACTACCCATGAGCCCCTCACGGACCAATCAAATCCCTAACACACGCCCAGATCACAGCCATCGCAGCAGATTAAACAAAGGGCCGTCACGCAGAGAGACAGAATGAGAGCGACAGAGTAGGAGAATTTTATTACAAATCCTCAGCGTTGTGAAGAAAGAAAAGATACAGAAGAAACAGAAAGTTTTCAGTATTTGCTCTGGAAAATAGAAAATGCGTTTTCTAACGGTTTAAATGGTTTTAATCAGAAAGATCATTCTAGAAAACAGGTGTAATTAATACAGGTGTAAAAACTTATTAAAGGTGACATATCATGAAAATCGGTTCGCCTTATGATAACATTGACTCTCACACCACACAACTGTTGCATGTCACCCTGGACTACATTTCCCATGCGCCATTGCACTGATTGGACTCACCTGCAGCCAATCACACACACACTATATAACAACCACTCAAATCCTTTTCTGATCGAGTATTGTTTAGCGTTTATTGCTCTCCAAGTGATAGCTACATTACGGAGCCATTCCGAGTTTTCTGAGTCAAAGTCTAGTTTAATCCTGCCTTAGTCATTCGTGACTTGATCCTAGCCTGTGTATCTCGTTTTGTCTGAACTCTGCCTGCCCTGAAGTATATCGCCTGTCTTGGATTACCTTAGTCATTTGAGTCTTGATCCTAGCCTGTGTATCTCATTTTGTCTGATCTCTGCCTGCCCTGAAGTATATCACCTGTCTTGGATTACACCTCTCGTCTCGCCCTGTTCAGATACTGTTTACCCCTCGCCTGGACCATCGCCTGTGCTTCGGATTACTCTTCAGTCTTGCCCTCTATAGACCTGTCTTCTATTGTCCGACTCTTGCCTGTGTTGACCATGTCTTTAAATAAAGCCTTGCAAATGGATCCGCACGTCTCTCGTCTCGTTCGCCCCGTTACAGAATGCTTGGCCAATACAAGGATCCAGCAGCTTCTCGGATGAACATTGGCCAGGTATGGACGCTTCCTCTGTTCCTTCCGTAACAGAATACTCAGCCCCACAAGGATCCAGCAGCTTCTCGGACAACATTGGCCAGGTATGGACATTGCAAGGCTGTTATTAGCCCTCGAGCAGGACACGCGATCACTCGAGGACTATATTCGAGTATCTAGCCGTTGCATATTACTCTGATTTACCGGACTGTGTGTTGATAGAGTTTTTCTGCGAAGGCATTAATCAACCACTGAAGTCTAAGCTTAGACGCGAGGGTCTGCGTTCATCACTCTGTCAGTTTATGGACTATGCTTTGTTGTGTGTTGGCTCTTCATTCACTGTGGGTGTCACGGAGGAGGAACGCGACACCGCGTCTGTGACTGAGATGGCGGACGCACCAGTTCGCACTTACAAAATGGCGGTCACAACTACACCCCGTCATGTCTCAGCTGCCATTTCTGAGTCAAGTCAAGTCACAGCTGCTCTTCATGAGTCAAGTTACATCTGTTCGTTCGGAATCACGTCCAGAATCTCGTCACGCCTCAGCTGATCTTCCAGAGTCACGTCACGTCTCAGCTGATCTGCCAGTGTCAAGTCAAGTCACAGCTGATCTTCCAGAGTCTCGTCACGCCTCAGCTGATCTTCCAGAGTCACGTCACGTCTCAGCTGTTCATCCAGAGTCACGTCACATCACAGCTGATCAT
>NW_015551069.1:343191-348442 GCF_001515605.1 Sinocyclocheilus anshuiensis | reverse complement strand
CATTCCTGTTCCTGAACTGATTCCCCTGTCTGAAGCGCTTCCCTTGATGGGGATCGCTTTATGGTGTGTTTGGGCTGCATACACCACCACAGAACCTCCTGAGGCGGAGGCGCTAGCTTCAGCTCCTTGCATGGTGGTGGCGCTCAGCAATGCACTCTCAGCCTGTCGTGTTGCGGTCGAAGAGACCTAGGGTTGGGTACCGAAACCCGGTGCCAATATGGTACCGGTACCTATGTAACCGGTATGTACTCGTACCGAATCAGAACGCAGATTTCAGTGCCTCATTTCTGTGCCACTTAAATGCCTGAGCGATCGATTGAAATATTTGTCCTGGTTCTCCGAAATGGGCGTAAGAAGCATGGGCATCGCTAGGCCTTTTTTTTTAGCGGGGCTCCATAAACTGTACACAAATTCGTGATCACCTCAGAGTCAGGCCCCTTTAAATTTCATATGAAAACGGAGACAGACGTCATCTCCTCCCCGTCTTTCAGCGCGCTCTTCAATCCGCAGACCGCGGCAGCGCAGCGCGAGCCGACTCAAACAGAAACCGAGGACACAAGGTGTGTGTTTATCGATAGATTGTTATAATATCTGTATCAGTAAGGGAAGCACAACTCGGGAAATGAGAGCATCCGAGGAGCATGTGAATGCTATGTATATTTATTTTAAATATTATTAATGTTCTTTAATGTTATCCATAGTTTTTTTTTTGTGGCTCTTTTTTTTAAAGTATCGGTTCAGGCACCGGTACCGTTTTTAAAAGTATCGATTTGGCACCGGTATCGTTACATTTACATTTACATTTAGTCATTTAGCAGACGCTTTTATCCAAAGCGACTTACAATTGGGGGATACATAAAGCTGAATCAGCCTTGGAGGCTGATTGTGATCTGTCTGTCTGTCTAGATGCTGATTTTGAACTCTCTGTTTTGCCCGTTTCTGTCAATCAGTCTGAACATGAACTGTCAGTCTGTCCAGGATCAACCTATGAATCAGTTTTTGAATTGTCTGTCTGTCCCATTTCCCCTAATGAGTCTGATGTTGAACCATCTGTCTGTCCAGTTCCAAACAAGGAACCTGTTATCTGCCCCATTAGTCCAGTTATGAGCCCAGAAAATATAAATGCACTCCATGTCTGTCCCGTTAACCCTGTCACTGCCTTAGAGACCATTCAGGAACTGTCTGCTTGTTCTGTTTCCCCAAATGTGTCAGTTTCAGTCTGCGAGACTGTTTTTGAACTGTCTGCCTGTCCAGTTTCAGTCAGTAAGCTTGTTTGTGAACTGTCTGCCTGTCCAGTTCCTGCCCATTCAGTTGTCACCAGGGAAAATATTGTTGAACTTGGTGTGTTTCCTGCCTCGGTCCTTGAGACCGTATATGCTCTGTCTGTTTCTTGTGTCTCAGTTTTCCCTAGTTCCCAGTCTTACGAATCCGGTCCGTGGTCTTCCGCCTGCTCGCCACCAGAGGTCACCTTCTGATTACATTTACTCTCACACCACACAAACTGTTGCATGTCACCCTGGACTACATTTCCCATGCTCCATTGCACTGATTGGACTCACCTGCAGCCAATCAGGAATTACTGAAATAAATTAACTTTTCCACTACATTCTAATTTATTGAGATGCACCTGTATATAACAACCACTCAAATCCTTCTCTAATCGCCGAGTATTGTCTAGCGTTTATTGCTCTCCAAGTGATAGCTAGATTACGGAGCCATTCCGAGTTTTCTGAGTCAAAGTCTAGTTTAATCCTGTTTATTGCCTTAGTCATTCGTGACTTGATCCTAGCCTGTGTATCTCATTTTGTCTGATCTCTGCCTGCCCTGAAGGATATCGCCTGTCTTGGATTACCCCTCTCATCTCGCCCTGTTCGGATACTGTTTACCCCTCGCCTGGACCATCGCCTGTGTTTTGGATTACTCTTCAGTCTTGCCCTCTATAAACCTGTCTGCCATTGTCCGACTCTTGCCTGTGTTGACCATGTCTTTAAATAAAGCCTTGCAAATGGATCCGCACGTCTCTCATCTCGTTCGCCCCGTTACAATGCTAATCAGAACCAAAACAGATGTTTTTAGCAGGTCCGAGCTGTAATGGCGCAGCTCTATTCTGGAAAAGGGGGCAGGGAGCAGCAGCTCATTTGCATTTAAGGAAACAGGCCCGAAAAACAGCGTGTTTCTGCTTCCACTCAAAATAGGCATTTTCAAAATGTTATAATAAATGATCTGTGGAGTATTTTGAGCTGAAACTTCACAGACACATTCTGGGGACACCAGAGACTTATATTACATATTGTAAAAAGGGGCATAATATGTCTCCTTTAAAAAATAGATAGCTGATAGCAGTTTTTCTAAATATATCAACAAAAATCCAGTCACTAATTTTTTGTACTTATTCATTTAATCATGAGGGTGCTTTTTTAGTTTGTATGATCTTTAAACAAAAAAAAAACACTTTTATAATGACTTTGTATAGTAAACTATTGATGATTGATCAGCATAAGCATATAGGAAACACTTAGTTTCATGACCTTTTCATGACCTTGAGAACAAGATTTATAATATCAAATTAAATTGTAAAACTGTCAACACTGGTATCTCTTATAATTATCATGATAAGAATCATAATTATTATATAATAAATAAGTTAAAATAAATAAAGTTAAAAAGTTTTCTATTAATTTAAAACACACACACTTGCATACATACATACATACATATATTAATTATTACATTACATTCAAATTATATATAAAAATCTAAATCAAAATAAGAATTGAATAATTCGATTTTTTCTTTATAATTTTTTATAATTAATAAAAAATCTTTTTTAAAGATTATTGAGTACATTCTACAAGAAAAAACTATATAAATATTTTTACTTAGTATATCAATACTTTTTTAGTTTAGTTATTTGTGAAATTTGTGAAATTATTTTTTTCAGAGTGAAAACTGTTTCAAAATAAATCATACAATATTTTTTTCAGTGTATTAGACTAATGCTTGCCTAAGGCAATTTATTAATCTTAAATTCCTTTTAAAACACCATATCAAACTGAAAAAAGGCAGCAGTTTCATACAATGACCCACAAAACTGAATCAGGCCTGAAAGTAGGAAGAGACACACACACACTCACAATATTCACTGGCACAAATAATTCATGCACATATTTTCATTCTTCACAGTATCACTTTATAAAACACGAGGGAGAAACCAACGAACACACTTTCTCCATAACGCTCATTAGTATTCTCCTCAAACCACTCATTTGTCCTCCTCCTGTGGGCCTGATTTTATTCATATTCAAATGTAAACATCAAATAGTGATGTTGTACAGCCAAGTGGGAGTCTGAACATTAAAACTAACTGAACTTTTACTGCGTTGACCATAAAAATGGGGCTCAGCATGAAAGACAGATGGCGATTTCCTGAACAACATCCAGAGGCCTGCAAGACATTTACGAGATTATGAGCATGTGGACTCGGTCTTGTTTTCTCTCATGTTGGCTCGGGCAGAGGATCAGAAGTGAGCTCAGGGGTTTGTTGGGTACATTCACAGGTTCAGAAGGGTTCGTGACAGACACTGCTTTCGACTGCATTGAGCACTGAATTGATCTCTTGGTCTGGTTTTACACAATGTGAGAGCTGCTAACATGCTGTTTTATCATGCTGATGCACAGCATATGGATGATATATTGTAAATAACTGGGAAGATGCAAATTATTAAAGATCAGCACTAGGACTTTCCACTGTTTCTTCACTCCACTGGTCTGTGTTTAGGAGAAATGTGTGGATAGATTGATGATTTCTCTGACCCGTGAGCATGGAGTGAGAAATAGAAAGCCCGGATGGGAGCAGAGCAATTACAAAACGCTTTGAACGGTGAAATTGCTGCTACTTTACAACGACCAGAATAAAACTGTAAAAACATTTTGTAATAATAATCAGAAAATCAGTTTCTGATGAGTTAATGAGTGATATGGTAAAGTGATGGTTTTAGATACCTTCAGTAATATTCTGGTTTGATATATTGACATACACTGTAGGTCAAATGTTTCAAATCATTAAAATTTTTTGTATTTTTGAAAGACGCCTTTTATGCTCACCAAGGCTGCATTTATTTGATCAAAAATACAGTAAAAACAGTTCAACTGTAAAATATGATCACAATTTAAAATAACTTTTATATTACAATTTTAATTTACAATTAATTATACAATTGTATATTTTACCATTTTAAAATGTAATTTATTGCTGTGATGCAAATCTAAATTCTCAGCATCATTACTCCAGTCTTCAGTGTCACATGATCCTTCAGGAATCATTCTAATATGCCGATTTGCTGCTCAAGAAGCATTTCTGATTATCATCAGTGTTGAAAACAGTTGTGCTGCCAAATATATTTGTGGAAACTGTGATATACTAGCATTTTTGGGTAAGTGATATATTTTTTTTTAAAGATAGAAATTAATACTTTTATTTAGTAAGTATGCAATAACTTAAGTTATAGTAAAGACATCAAAGAATCCTGAAAACAAATGTATCGTGGTTTCCACAAAAATATTAAGCAGCAAAAGTTGTTTTTAACATTGACAATGATAAGAACCATTAATAATTGAGCATCAGTAATAACTGATTAATAACTGAGCACCAAATCAGCATATTACAATGATGTCAGTATACACTGGCGGTCAAAAGATTGGAATCAGGGCTACTGGGCATTTTCCCGGTGGGCCAACACATTTAAGGAGCAGACAGAATGTTTTTTTTTTTGTTTTGTTTTTTTGCCAAGGACCATCACGCACGGACAGCGAGCAGCCAGTGGCCCATTGGTTTGTCTCCTGTATTGACAGCGTAAACCACCCAATCACAATGCGCTATAAATGGAGCGATGAAGTTTTTTGCTCTGCCTATATAAAACAAACACTAGCTTTCTATTTTTTCTATTCTATCTACTTGTTTTTCTTTGTATGTGTGTGTGTATATGTGTGTGTGTGTGTATAATATATACAGTGGTGTGAAAAAGTGTTGGCCCCCTTCCTGATTTCTTATTTTTTTGCATGTTTGTCACACTTTAATGTTTCAGATCATCAAACAAATTTAAGTATTAGTAAAAGATAACACAAGTGAACACAACATGCAGTTTTTAAATGAAGGTTTTTATTATTAAGGGAAAACAAAAACTACATGGCCCTGTGTGAAGAAGTGTTTGCCCCCCTGTTAAAACTGTGGTTTATCACAGCTGAGTTCATT
>NW_015551069.1:341822-342908 GCF_001515605.1 Sinocyclocheilus anshuiensis | reverse complement strand
TATATATATATATATATATATATACACCTTGCTACGTGTACTGCGTTAGGCTAACCGAGACTTGTCATTTGCACTTATATATTGTTGCTCTTTTGTTAGTTTTGACTGCTTTTATTGTCCTCATTTGTAAGTCGCTTTGGATAAAAGCATCTGCTAAATGACTAAATGTAAATGTAAATGTAAATATAAAGATTGCTTCACCCCAACTTCTTCCTCGTCGGCTTTTCCCACATTTTCACAGCAGCATTATCAAGAACAGTCTTGCTCTGCAGTGAGTGATGTGGGCCAAAGAGCCAGGCAAGAGGAGAAGTTGAATCTGTAAAGTGCTTCACTGGGACTCGCAGCGTAGGTAGGAATCTATCCTAATGTGTGTGTGTGCCATGAGTGTAGAATACGTAAACACTTTTTAATAAAAACGTTTTTGGCCAAGTCAAGCCAAGTGTGTTCACAGAGGTTTCCATGGGCCAATGTGAATAAATCTAGATTTAAATTCAAAAAGACACGATATCGTCGGACATAACGTTTTATTCTTATCCAAAACAACTATGAGTGTGATACATACACTACCAGTCAAAGGTTTTTGAACAGTAAGATTTTTATTGTTTTTTAAAGAATTCTCTTCTGCTCACCAAGCCTGCATTTATTTGATCCAAAATACAGCAAAGCAGTAATATTGTGAAATATGTTTACTATTTAAAATAATTGCTTTCTATTTGAATATATTTTAAAATGTTATTTATTCCTGTGATCAAAGCTACATTTTCAGCATCATTACGCCAGTCTTCAGTGTCACATGATCCTTCAGAAATCATTCTAATATGCTGATTTGCTGTTCAAGAAACATTTATTATTATTATTATTATTATTATTATCAATATTTAAAACAGCTGAGTACATTTTTATCAGGATTCTTTGATGAATAGAAAGATCCAAAGATCAGCATTTATCTGAAATTTTTTTTTTTTGGGGGGGAATTATAGAAATGTTATTTAGTGCTGCAATTTTATTTTATTTATAATACTTTTATTTAGCAAGGATGCTTTAAATTGATCAAAAAGATTATAATGTTACAAAAGATTTCTATTT
>NW_015551069.1:339372-339769 GCF_001515605.1 Sinocyclocheilus anshuiensis | reverse complement strand
ATATATATATATATATATATATATGACCAAAAAATGCCCTGATTGGAATTGATATATAGTAATAAATTTATTATAATAATTAATGTTTCTTGAGCAGCAAATCAGCATTAGAAATTCTGATGGAGTAATGATGCTGAAAATTAAGCTATATATATATACACAGGTGTGGTCACTATGAACCATCCTTGTCTTCAGAACTTCTCTTTAGTTCCAATACTATGAATATACGAGTTTTGTGGTGACATATGTAAACAAATAGTGCCATACATTTATTTTGCCTTTAGACAAAATCCCCCCCAAAATAGCCTATGTTCCCGTGTTTTCTCAGTAGCAGGTGTCAGTGTGTGATGTGAGTGGGCGTCTCCCTCTGTCTGTGGCGGGGCCAGAGAGCAGCCTC
>NW_015551069.1:323516-339097 GCF_001515605.1 Sinocyclocheilus anshuiensis | reverse complement strand
AAAAATTCTACTCAGCTGTTTTCAACATAATAATAATAAATGTTTTTTGAGCAGCAAATCAGAATATTTGATTGATTTCTGAAGGATCATGTGACTGAAGTAATTGTGCTAAAAATTCAGCTTTGAAATCACAGGAATAAATTACATTTTAAAATATATTCAACTAGAAAGCAGTTATTTTAAATTGCAATAATATTTCACTATATTATTTTTATTGTATTTTTATTAAATAACTGCAGCCTTGGTGAGCATAGAGACTTCTCTCAAAAACATTTTGAACGGTAGTAAATACAGTATATATATTTTCCTCTCAGAAAGAAAGTAAAATGGGTTGTGAACATTATGTTGACTTATATAAAGTGCATGCAAAAAATGAGTACCAAAACAATTATGAGATGACATTCAGCTTTGAAATGACTCGGAAACTCATTCTCTGAATAGAAATATATTCATGAGGTCATGGGCTGTAAAGCTATCAGTCTGCGGCTGATCCCCTTCAACTTTACTAGGAAAAGTCCAGGCTTTGTGAATGTTCTCTAAGCCTTCTGAGTTCAATAAGGCACCACTACATACTTGAATTATACAAGAAGATTATATTTTTCAAAGGATTTATTTTTAATACAACCAGTGCTCTACCTGGCGCGGCCACCAGACTCTGGGGCTCGAAAAAACCGTTATGATCCCTTAAGCCTCTCAGGATCAAGCGTGCCTGCAATCTCCTTTCACCTCACACTTACAACACTTAGTGAAACACTGAAACACACTCACCCACTTTGAACTGAGACGCCTGGTCCGTCAGTTCCTGATGGTCTTTCACCAGCATCATGTGCAGAATCCCGAATGAGTTCTGGATGCCGAAAATCGAGCCGTTGCACCACGTAGCAGCGAACACCACGACCCAGCCGAAGCCCCCCTCCGGGGGAACGAACCCCGGTCCCGGGTGTGCGCCGGGCGGCGTCGCCGGACGCTTGTCGGGGCAGCCGGTTTGTATCGGCTGCACCGTGCTGTCCTCCGGGGCGAGCTTACACTCCTGTTCCTCGTACTCCTGCGGCTCTTTGTGCTCCACTGCAAGGTGCTCGGTATGTCCAGCCTGCGGTTCAGTGGTCGATTCTTCCGAAGCGGGTGTCCCGCTGGCTGCTGCTCCTGCAGTGTTCTCATTGCTTTCTGGGTGCATCCTGGATGCCAATGCGTTTCCAGAAGAAGAAGAAGAAGAACAGAAATAAATCCCCTCAAGATCTGAAACTAAGTCAATCTCGCGTCACTTTGCATGGATGATCACTCATAATCCGATCGATAATGCCCAAATCCTGTTATGAGAGATCACTCTTCATAATAAAGCAGCAGGACTTCCAGCAAACTGAGGAGAACACAGTGAGCGCGCGCTTTAAACCGAATCCAAAGCTCTTTGCTCTCGGTTCACATCCCTTTTATCGTGCACCGACTCCTCCTCTATCATTTGTTGAATATTTACACCGGATCCCGGTGGGCTGCTCTGCTCACTTCTGCACTGTTACAGTAAAACAGTGAAACGTTCCGAAACGCTCATTCTGCGAGAGCTACAATGTAACCACGCAGCGTTCTACACACACGTTATCGTCATCCCGCAGAAGTTATAATATAAACGTTATATAATCCGCAAGTGCGATAATGTGTCAATTAAACGTTCTGCGCAATGCAACAATTAAGAGTTCTAAAGAACAACGCATGAAGTAAACAATCACCACTGAGCAGATCCCGCTGGAGAAACGGATTTAAAATGCCACCGGCGCAGGATTACGGAAAGAACCGGATACCTGAGACCACCCCCCTCCTCCGTGGCTTCAGCCCGTCCCGCAATTGGCCTGAAACAAGGAAGCGCGCGAGGAACTGTACAGATGACACGAGGAGAGCAGATTTACAGTGTTATAGGTGCCTCCTGACACATTCACAACCAGTCAAACAAATGAAACCGAGAGCATCCGGTGAGCAATGCATTTGGTTTCCCGGCCGGTGCCGCAAGTGCACAATCCATCAATGCTAGTCAGAAATCAGACCGTTCCTGATTGGAAATGGGTCAAGGGCGTCGTTTTCAATGCTCTCCGTGACCGCGGATGAGAGTTTGGTCGGTGTAGACGGTGGCGTGCGTGGAATCGGTGCATATAGAGGCGGGTTTGGGAAGCCATGACGGGTTATTATGGTATGGAGGGGGAGGATCCGTGACGCGCTTCCCTGTACAGTAATGCCTCTAATCAAGTGACCAGAGGGACACATCCACACATCCTTCCATGCATAAGCCTATGTGTGCTTCCTTTATCCAGAAAAAAAACATTACATTACAAATACATTTTGGCAGATGCTTTTATCCAAAACTAATTAGAAAGTGTTTAAACTATATCTTTTTATTAAGATATGTGCTTTATCGCGACGCAACGCTCTTATAGCTGCACTATATGAACATGTTGCATAACTGTTTTGGTTTTGGAAATGCATCACCAAGGCTGAAGAAGTGCACTTAATATCTGACAATCCAATTATTTCTTCGTTTGCATATTTGCATGCGATTCTCCTCCAGCTGTTTTCTTTGTTAAATTTACAGTGCATTAATTATGCTTGAGTGATTTTGATAAATCTCAGGTGTAGGTAATGTATCGATTCCGATCGCAATGACCGCTGATGACCACTAGAGTGCAGCACAGATCAACATATGAGCCCTGAAGAAACGCATGAACAGAACTTTCAAAATAATCGGAATAAATAATTTTAGCGGAAGCGATGATTTGATAGCTATTTTCCTGACTGGCAGGATAACAGCATTCAATGGCTGACATTAAATCTTTTGACCCGTAGGGGCCGCGATCAGCTAAGATGCCGTTAAAGACCTTTTCGTTTTATTCGTTCAAAATTTTGAACAAATAAAGAGACAGAGTGAGATAAATTATTTATAAATTATTTTATATATGTATTTCATTATGAATATATTTTGTCAATTTAAACTTACAACAGAGAAACAAAAACATGCAAAAACGTAACAGGTTTATTTCTGTTATCACATATTCTTGGATGACATTCTTAATTCAAAGTACATTTTCACTCACAATGTTCCTGACTTCAGAGTGGATTATTAGCATTCACTGACAAGATGTTCCAGTTTTCTGTGAAAATTATTAGTTTGGCTTTGGTTGCAAATCTATTCAATCTTTTTTTTTTTTTTTTTTTACTTCAGAAAACGTTACATGGAAGTCTGTGCATAATAAACGTTTGGTACGAAAAACAGAAATAAAAAAAGGGAGAATGGAAAACATCTAGATGCAATTCTAAGTTCCTCTTCCCCATTCTGAGTATTTACTGTCGTTTTATTCAAAATCTAAACACATGAAATTCTGCCTGACACTGAGTTTTTGGAAATCTAGCTGGGTCAGGATGTCATATTAATGGATTTTAACCCGAATACCGAAAATAAACTGAAAATCAACATCTACCTACATGAGAGCTCCCCAAAAGAATATGAGCTCATTCATTTCATTTTTAGCCCAGATGCTGTAAAGAAACAACTATAGCATTTGACATGAGTGACAGCTCATTATCAGGGGATTATTGATACACACAGCCATGAGTTAGTGCTTGTGCTGAATAATTTATTCATTGAGCTGTGGGTGGATGTGTTAGTAATTCATGAGGGAAGCTCTGAGAAGAGCATTGCTTTACAGGGAACAATAGCATTTTCAATAACTCTCCTGTTACATAAAGATCTGAAGCATTTACAGTTTTTCTCAATTGCTTTGGCTCAATTCTCGAATGAAAAGAAACTGCTTTTATGATGTGTACAAATGACTAGATGATGTGGAGGTTGAACAAGTAGTTTTGAGAATTTCATTTCTGATTTGAGAAATGCACCAAAGCGACTGAGAAAAACTGTAATAGTTTACATTTACATTTATACATGTATTTATTATGTATGTTGTATATTATTTAAATTTTTTATTGTACTCATAGAAACGTGTAGGGGAATCTTTTGATTTGGGCCAGTAATAAATCACCTAGCAACCACCCAGAACAGTCTAGAAATTCATAGCAACACCTTGGCAACTGTGGCAGTGAGTTTTGCGAGGCAAAATCTAGTTTTCTGTCTTCTGTCCCACAGACTCTATTAGTAAAATATGGTTTCATACTCTGGTCAATATCATGACATGTGCTTTCTGAAATTTAAGACATGTTTTCTTTTCCTGTGACGTCTACATCTCAGTGGAATCAGACTGGAGTGTGAGACTGGAGCAGGGGTCAGGAGTTCTTGAGGCCTGCTCTTTCCCTATGGATTCAGATTGTTTTAATAGTATGTAGTGGAGAGAGAGTGGGAGACTGAATGCCGGGGGTCTTCAGGAAGCAGTGGGTGGAAGAATAAGACATGAACTCCAGTGCCAAAGTGTTTGCCTCATCAAATGAAAACCAGTCTGGCTGTTATGTCAGTATTTTGACTGTAACGTAAGCGAGTGAATTCAGCGCAATCAAATATCTGTCTGTCCATCTGAGAATGTGTTAACTGCCCTTCTGACAACTTTACCATAGAAACCACAGTAATGGTTTCTGTAGGAGTCATTCTGTTTGGACCATGCAGGGCATGTCGTGATATGCGGAAGAAGTCACAAGATCTTGCATGTACCAGTATGTTTTGAGTCAAAAACAAATACCTAAAGTTTACTTAAAGCACAAATACTTAATACACACTGCTAGTCACAAGTTTGAAATAATAAAAAACAATTCAAAGCTCACTAAGGCTGCGTTAATTTGATCAAAATACAGCAAAAAATGGGAAATATTATTAAAATAAAAAAATGTTCAAAGCTCACTAAGGCTGCGTTAATTTGATCAAAATACAGCAAAAAATGGGAAATATTATTAAAATAAAAATTTTTTTTTATGTGAATATATATTTAAATGTCATTTATTTCTGTGATCAAAGCTGAATTTTCAGCATCATTACTCCAGTCTTCAGTGTCACATGATCTTTCAGAAATCATGCTAATATGCTGATTTTCCGCTCAATTATTATCAAATATCAGCAGTGGTTTTTATGATTATCAGTGTTGAAAATATTTTTGCTGCTTAATATTTTTGTGGTAACAGTGATTCTTTTTATTTCAAGATTCTTTGATGAATAAAAAGTTCAATAAAAAGCATTTATCTATTTGAAATAGAAATCTTTTGTAACATAAATGTTTTATTGTCACATTTGATCACTTTGCATCAGAATAAATTAAATTTCAAAATATATTTTTGATCAAATTAATGCAGCCTTGCTGAGCATTAAAGATTTCTTTCAAAAAACGTAAAACATCTTATATCAAACTTTTGATTGCTAGTGCATGCCTTTGATTAGTTGATTGATTCCAAATTCTAAAAGAATGGTTGAAGAATGTTTTTTTTTTTTTTCCATTTCTGCTGTTTCATGAATTGTTTTGTGCTTTGTAATTATTTTATTGCTTAAGGTTGTTCAGTGGTGGTTCCCATTGGACTGGACTTGTGACAAAAGGTCAGTGTGTGTTCAATGAACTTCATCTTTTTTTCCTGAGCAATATGGTGAAAATAGCTTGTTTGTAGTGAAAGCTTTAAGGTTTGTGTCTGTGTAGAATTTGACTTTCAAAAATAAACCCACCTGTAGTGATAACAGAGAGAATTAGCCCCGACCTCCCCTATATAGTGAGCAAAAACAGGATTGTCAATGTTGAGACATTGAATATGTTTTGTCTTCCTGATCACACACACAGACATGACCATACATGCCTGACACAGATTTTTTCACCGTGATATTGTGACTCATGTCGCTGTCTGTGAGATGTTTCTGAGTCAAGATGTGGGCCTGAACGAGAACCAACAATCTCATTCTCATGTTCAGCACGACTGCATCCACAACCTCACTGTAAATGCCTTGCAACATGGAAAAAAGTAAAAAGTTATGTGGCTCTTAAATGGTAATGAAACCCATATAAGGACGGGTTTCCTCTTCCCCTCGGCCTGGAAAGCACAACAATGGGGGTCAATAGAAATGAATATCAGCCGTCTAGTTCGCTCTCTCTCTCTGTCATGGCTCATGCTCTGCTGGACATATACAATTATAGAGGAGAGGAATGTGAAGTGGAGCAAATAATGAGCTGAGACTTTGTACATCGCAGCTTTTGTAATAAACAGGGCTTTTTAAAGGCAGTTCGACCAAAAAGAACATTGTTTCAGTTAGTTTATTTACTCTCACGTTTTTCCAAACCAGTATTATGTTATTTTTCCATGAAGCACAAAATGAGAATTATTGAAGAATCTTTGCGCAGCTCTTTGCCACATCGTGACGGATCATAATGACCATGTCCATTAAAAATAACACCATGAAAATAGTCAAGTCATTATTCACTGAAAATGATGCCCGTACTTATGTCCATACTTTCTTCTGCACTGAAAGCTCCTGTCGCCAAGTCAAATTCCTTGTGTATGTAAACATACTTGGTAATAAAGATCTTTCTGACTTCTGACTTTCTGAAAAATGTTCCTCTGTTGCAAATCTCATTTTCCATTCTGCATATTTAAACACAGAAAAATTGAAAAATTAAAATGAAAAAAAAAAGACAGAATTTATTGTTGAACAGTTTTCACTCCGAAATTAGTACAAGTAACACATTGGAATTTTGTAGTAGAAAAACTGAAATAGTATTTTCTTGTATATAAATAAAAATTAAAAAAAATTATTCTACATTGTAAAAGTTCGTTTTGGAATTGTATATATAAACACTGTATATGTAAAAAAAATTATAAACAATTCACTCAAAAATTGCTAGTAAATTTCAGAAATAGTTACAAAGAAACGGCAAAGAACGTGAAAATTTGAAGTAGAAAGAAGACTAAGAAAATAGTATTTTCTGGTAAAAAGTACTCTAATCAGTTTTATTTGCAACTTTGAAAATGAATTATTACAGTGTAAAAGTTCGTTTTGGAATCAGACATTAATTCTTAGCTCAATTAAAGATAAAGATTTTAGTGATTAACAACTTAAATATGAAAATATATTGAATACGAAAACTCAATGAACACAAAAGTTTTATTTTAGTATCACTTTTATAGTTTCTGTTAACATTTTGAACTAAATTTTGTTTTAGTTTCTGTTTCCACTTTAATTTTAGATAATTCCACTTTAAATTTAAATAACTGATTTTTATTTGTTTTTGAATGTTTGTATATTTTTATGAATATTAGTTACATATATACACCATGTTAAACTAAACAAAAATGAGGAATGTTGACTTACAATTTGAGTTGAATTACTGAAATAAATGAACTTTTCCACGACATTCTAATTTATTGAAATGCACCTGTATAGCTAAAATAAAATAAAAAGTTGAAAAATTGGAAAAAAAACAGAAGTAAACAAAATTACAAATTCTTAAACTAAAGTTAAAATGAAAACTGAAATTCTAAAAACAGATGCTCATTCAAATTTTAATAAAATACTGTAATAGTATATAAATAGTAGCCTACTAAAATAACTTTGTAGCTGCTTTGATATTTAGATACTGTTAGTAATTTGGTAAAATTCAGAGATAAAATTGTGTTTTAAAAATATTCTACATTTAAATATATTTGATCTTATTTCATTTCATGAAGTTCACATTTTTTTATGGTTTTAGTTTTATAATAACCCTGACACGCCTGCACATACACGCAGAGTATGGGACACCCAGATGAGTTCCAGCATGTCTCCTGTTGCTCCTGCTGGAGAAATTAACATGCAGAGCAGCACAAAACTCAGCGGGACTCACAAACACACTTGAAAGGAGCCGAGAGAGGGACGTGGGGAGGGGGATAGCATTGAGTGCCGAAGAGAGTCCTGGAGAGAGACTCAGCGCGACAAGAAATGTTGCAAGCCAAAAAGAGTGAGGCAGGACGGTGGGAGGCCGGCAGATGGGTGAGGGGGTGTACAGAGGGAGGGGCTTTAGTGGAAAGAAAAAAGGGAAGGTGAAGGGGAAGAATGCATTAGACTGAGAGAAAATAAACCAGAAGTCTGATCTCATTCAAGACGTGAGCAGAAAACCATTCAGACTGCTGTCAAACAGGTACGCTGAGCATTTTTACTACAGTTTTACTGACGCTGAGGCTACATGTTGCCATGATGATCAGTATAATAGGAACTGTAATAGTGGACTAATAGTGTGGTATTTTATGATGGGAACCACCCAAACACTACAGCAGCTACTGCAGATATTGTGACTATACTGTCAAACTTTGATAAATCTTGGAATAATGGATAATTCTAAATAAATATTTTTGAAATAATCAGTGTACCTTTTAAAACTTTTTTTAAATAATTATTTTATGTAATTAATTGAATCATTTTTAATATACTTTTAATGTTTAGTAAAATAAGCCATTGAGTATTATAGTTTTTCAAAATATTTTTTAATTTGTTTTTATTTTTGTATTTTTCTTTTTCCTTTCAATTTAAATATTAATCATATGATAATATATATAATATTTTAATTCAGTGTAGTGTTTTATTATTTTTATTATTAGTTTAAGTTTTTATTTGAACATTTTTTTTATTATTCAATTATTTTATTTTGTTATTTTTAGATGCTATTTTGAATTCATTTATTTTTTTTATTTTTGCATTTTCCATTTTCTGGGTTGGAAACAGTTTAAGGTTATTATCGTTAACTAAATCTACAACTATAAAAAATGTTACTTTAAATAAAATAAGTGGTACCTGAAATTAAATAAATATAATATTTAAAAAAAAAAAGTCATTTGGTTTAACTTGTACTAAAATAGCTAAAACTAAAACCTAAAACTAAAAAAAATAATAAATACTTTATAGACATATTTAAACAAATATTTAAACAAAACAAATATTGATAAATCTAATAAAAATGAAAAACCAAGAAAATTACTGAAACTTTAACTAAAATAAAATACTTCAAAATAACAACAAAAAAATAGTATTTCAATTAAAATAAAATAACACTGATAAAATAGCATTTTATTTCTGTATATTTGTGTATTTCTTTAAAAACATCCTTAAAAAAATAAACCTTTATGAAATTTACTATCAAATTCAAAGTGAAAATTGCTTCTACACTTTTGTGTGTGTGTGTGTGTGTGTGTGTGTGTAAGTTAAATGAAAATCAGAAATGCTGTTTTGGCAAGTAGCTGGAATAAAAGCAAATGTATTTCCAGCTATTTTTTCATTTTTATATTTTTATACTTTATATTAGAGTTAATAATTATTTATTTTATTTCAAGTCACAAAAAAATGTGTTTTTATGGTTTTAGTTTTAGTTATCTCTGGCAACAACTATAACAATATCTACACTGTTTTTGCCCATGCATTATTGTCAGGGCGATGTTAAGATGTTATGAGCTGTTAAGCGTGTTGTTATGCCATTGCTAGAGAATTGATTAGTCATTAGAGTCAGTCATCAAGTCTTTATGAAGTATCTTCTGGTTTATACATAGGCCTGGGTTCTTCCTTCAGTGTTTCGGTTTCTATTTTGTTACACCAGGTAGAAATTGTTAGTCTGATCACTTAGTATCCCCTAGCAGCAGTAACTTTTTGGTTGTTGTTGATCCAAGTGTGTATCTTTATTGGATGTGAATTTTCAGCAAGCTGGCATCAATCAGGGACAAGGACTTCTCTTTCACTTTCTGGCTTTAGTCGGGTTCCCACGGTAACTGTCAGGCGGTTGTTGTTGATCCAAGTGTGTATCTTTATTGGATGTGAATTTTCAGCAAGCTGGCATCAATCAGGGACCAGGACTTCTCTTTCACTTTCTGGCTTTAGTCGGGTTCCCACGGTAACTGTCAGGAGCTGCCTTGAGATTCATTCCACTGCGATGTGTGTGAGTGGAGCCCAGTGTGTGTCCTGTGTTAAAAATACATCCTCATGTTTAGTTTGACTTTAATTCTCTCCAGACGGAACATTCAGGCTGTTTGTTTGCTCACAGAGAAAGACTTTTGAAAGACGGATGGAAACAGTTTAAGGTGAACATGAAATGACGTTAGTCAGGATTATTATTGTTAACTTAAACTATAACCATAAAACATTTTTTACTGAAATAAAACATTTAAAAAAAAATATTTCAGTTAGGCTGCTTGCCAAAGCAACATTTCTCATTTTCATTTGGTTTAACTTGATGTTCCAAAATAACTAAAACTAAAACCAAACACTCTACAAACATATATAGATAGTAATAAAAATGAAAAAAAAAAAAACAAGAAAATAACTAAAGCTTTAACTAAACTAAAATAAAATCTTATTCAAGATAATAACAAAAAAACTATAATAGCATCACAATGAAAATAAAATAACGCTGATAAAATAATATTTTATTTACGTATGTTTGAGTATTTCATTAAAAACATCCTATAAGTCGGCACCAATTGCCTCGTGGTTTGTGCGTCGACATACAGCGCAACTGCGACCCGAGTTTTTTCTTTTTCTTCAATTCATTTCATATTCTTGTGAAAAAGAATATAATAGGATTGATAGGGATAGGGAGCTGAAAAGTCATTTCATTTTTTATATTGATTTTTGTTATTGCAATGACACACAACAATGAATTGTTCAGAAGAGCAGGAGCTTTTATTATGCACTTAACAGGGTCAAATTTGATCTTATGTTCTTTAATTTGTTCTTATGTCCAGTTTATTTATGTTCTGAATGGAGCTGCTAAAAATGAACTTTAACTGTAACTTTATCTGTTTCAGGATCAAGATGTTGCTGGTGTCACAGGTCATGTCCCTCCTCCTCCTCCTCCTCCTCCTCTGTGTGATGGAGCTCGTCTGTGCCACATCTGTCAGTCCTTCACTGCATCAGCCTCCTCTCACACGTGTTCGCATTATTGAAGTCGAGGACGACTACGATGAAGAAAGTTCAATGACGCGCGCGCCCCAGTCTCCAGGGGTCACGACCTCTCGTGTAATCCGCCGACCTTGTGATTATGACCCCTGTGCGGTTCAAACGACCCCTTGCGACAAGATTTCAGCCGAGACGGGCTGCCTCTGTCCTGGGCTGACGGGGCCTGAGGAGAGACCCGAGGCTCCGGAGCTCCGGGAGGTGAAGCTGGACGGATCCGGGGAAGTCTTTGTGCACTGGTGCGCTCCTCGCTCCACCATCACCCATTATGAGGTCACACTGAAAGATGGAAACAAGCAGCTGGTTTTCGGAGAATATTTAAGAAACGGTGCCGTACCCGGACTGAAAGTCGGGGAGATGGTGTGCGTGGCGGCCGGGAATCAAGCGGGACTCAGCGAGAAGTCGTGTGCACGATATGAGTCGCCGCAACCCGACCAGGCGGCTGTGAGCGCAGGGATCATCGCGGGGAGCGTCGCGCTCGCCGTTGTACTGTGGAGACAAAGGACGTGTCGGAAAGGTAGGATGGGAGACACCGAGGGCCTCGGAAATCCTTCATACACCAATGACGGAGCACTGTGATGAGGAAACAAATGCATGGAGAATGACACAAGCTGCAAAGAGTTTTGTACAAGTGCACTATCGGTCAAAAGACTGGAATAATTATGTTTTTTGTTTTTTTTGTTTTCAAAAAAGTCCCTTCTGCTCAGCAGTGCTGCATTTATTTAATTAAAAATACAGTAATAATTGTGAAACATTATTGCAATTTAAAATAACTATTTTCTATTTTAATATATTTTCAAATGTATTCCTGTGAGTCAAAGCCGAATTTTCAGCATCATTACTCCAGTTTTCAGTGTCACATGATCCTTCAGAAATCATTCTAATATGCTGATTTGATGCTCAAGAAACATTTTTTATTATTATGATTACTGAAAACAGTTCATGTTTGTGTGGAAACCGAGATACATTTTATTTTGTATGATTCTTTTATAAATGTAAAGTTCAAAAAACAGCATTTATTTTATACATATAACTTAATTATTCTAAACTTTTGGCTTGTCGTGTATATAGTGAACAGTTATTGTGCACCTGACTGAAAATAATGCACTCTGTTTTAGGTTCAGTACTAAACTGCTGTGATTGGTTCGGAATTATTTTTATTGTGAGATTGTGAGTGATTTGAATGTTTGAAGTCAAAATGGAATCAAATCTCTTTACTTTCATAATTCGCATTAAGTGCTCTTCATGTGTGCTATTCATCAGTGCACATTAGTCCGAGGAAAATAATATTTGCATTTGCAAATCTCTCATCAAAAAAAATCATCGCTCCACTTCTGAAATGACTTTCCAAAAAGCTTGAATGCATTCAAATACAAAACACTTATCACATCAGTTCCTGACAGACAAAATAAGCCCTGTGGTTCATTGTATTGTTTTTGAATAACTAAATATAATTTTCACTCAAATATGTCACATAATGGAAGTAAAATGTGTTTTGATTGTGATTTTTGCTGACTTTAACACTACTAATGGTTCTATAGCACTTAGGAAGCCTGGAGCTTCATTAAGCTAGACAGGGTTTTACAAAATATCTGTTGTACAGCTACTTTTACTTAGAAAGTATGTTTAACTATTTTAAAGATTATTGATAATGTTTTAACAATAAAGATATTTTAATTGCTTTTACTTGACTGAGTTTGTTGTTTATTCATACATGCATAAATGCATGTTTTATTTATAAAAGTGACTGTTACTCAGATTGAAGAAGTGGTTGCTCTTGCAGTGTGGTTGTTATGTATGCTGCCAGTATATATAAAGTGATTCTCTGGTAACATGGAAGGAACTACGTCTAATCTGATGAAGTGGCATCATTGAGCAACGATGAATCAAGCACTCGTAACAGATTCAGTGACAGTTATTTTCCATCCAGCTTTGTCAATCATTCCTTCCTGTTGCTACCTACTAATCTCAGTTTATTGCTATTATGTGAGTGATACTTGCCTCCAGCACAGACACAGAGTGTTGTCTTCTTGGCAAAAGGGAGTGGCATTTATTACTCAGAAGTCATAGCATAGATAAGTATGATAAATAATACATCATGAAATAACTATAACCCCAAATAAGCAAATATAAGAGTGAAATGTAAACTCTTCAGCATTAATACTATGGATGAAAACGTCTTGTAAAATGTGCTCACTGGTGCTTTTGTAAAGATCAACAGTCAAGACCATCAAGTATGGTAATTTCGGCCCAAAACCCATGGTTGCACTGGTCTGGATATCTGGGCCATGACTATGACTAATATGACTATAAGACATTTAAAGCAACAGATTAATTAGTCAATCTGTATGGTGCAATTACTTACGTTTTGTTATAAACACTAATTAAATTCCTCTTTCTGTCATCTAAATATAGCCTACATCTTATGCTTTAGATAAATAAATTAAACTGTAATAATTTCAGGAGACATACTGATCCCAGATTGGAGTTTAACTGGAGGTCAAAAGGACGTTAATTTAAAAAGAAAAAAACACATTCCTTACACACCATGGGACCAGGAGGGGATGTTATACAATGTTTATTGCCACTGTAGCCTTTGACTCGCTCAGATGGGGCTGGAAAGATGAGTAATATTCAGAAAATATTATCAGTTTGACTGCACTAACACTATTGGATGAGAACACAAAAACTTGTGTTCAAAAAACTTAAAAACTGAATTGAATGACACTATTGTCTTCTGTAGAACTGTTTTTTGAAGTCATTTCATAATTGATTACCTTTTTAACACTTACACTGGATTGAATCAACACTGAATCTAAATTGCGCTGAATAATGACATTATTGCCCTCTGCTTTATAGCTTAATTGAATTAATTTCATAATTGATGTTCATTACGTTAAATTAAATAAACTTATATTTATTATATAATAAAATTATATAGAAAATATATAGAAAATTAATAGAAAATGAAACTTATTCCAGATAGCTGGCAAGGCAACATTTCTCATTTTTGTTTAGTTTAGGTAACTAACACAACTGAAACTACATAAACTAAAACTAACAAATAAATACAATAAATACTACATACACATTTAAATAGGCTACTATATAGCCATTTAGTTCTGATATTAAATACTCACTTTTACAACTTTACAGCTGAAATTGGAGTTGTTTCAAAATTGTTGAATTGCTGAATCACTGTGAAGCTGATTTCAAATCTGTAATATTGTACAACACGCTTTATAAATGTGGGGGAAATGTCAATGAACCGAACCCAACTCATTTGTAGTCAATTGGCGTAGAACACGACAATTTTTAGCTGTTAATATTTATATTTTTCCAGCATTTAACGAAATGTACACAGATGTAAGTTGTAACAATAAAGCACAAATGTCTCCTTTTAAATACAGTATCTTTACCAGCGAGTAATGATGGATCAGATCTCTCAAGATGAGCCACCTGCTTGTACTACAAAATACATCTTTAATTTTGGACAAAAAGGCAATTTTTTCGGGTGCTTCGCTTTGTTTGTTTCTGTTTTAATTTAATTTTATTTAATTTTATTTTATTCTTTTATTTTATTTTATTAAGACTTTTATTTTGAAGAGCTGTCAGTGACGCCTCTACAGATCTCTGGATTCCCCGGCCCGTGATCAGCACCGTTAGTTAGTCAGACAAACCCTGCGCTCAGCTGTGGGCAGGTCGATGGAGACCCACAACTGGTGACAGCGTTGTATACTCTCGGAGCACTCGGATAGAGATGTCCACACAGGGTTACGCGAATCCGAACTCGTCCGTGAATAATTACAGCATGAGTTCCACTCAAAACGGAGGCGGAGCGGCGGCGCCGTGTCAGAACGGTACGGGATTAAAGCGAAACCTCCTGAGCTAACACCAATATCACATTCAAATGCAAAGATAACTGGCTAAGTGTTGAGCTAAAATGCTAACAGCTAAATTAAGTTGCTACATGCTAAAATCCTAGTAAAACCCACTTTAAAAAGATAAGCTAGGTTAGCTACGTTAGCTAAAGGCCTAAGCCTAGCTAAGCACCTGTCATCTGCGTCTTTGGGGTGGGGACTTCGACCGCGACAGATCACAGTATTACAGGAACATTTTTCTGTCCTTGTCATTAAAATCGTATAACGTTAACAGCTTAGATGTGTTTTAATGAGGATTAAAGTCAGTGTGCTTTCATCTCCTGTCATTAGCCCGTTAGCGGCTAGTTCAGTTCAGGTAGCTCAGTTGTTATTTTTCTCGTTTTAAAGGCTTAAAGGTCCGAGTTATTATCTGTTAAGACTAACTTAACGTTACCTGAATTGGGAATTTAAATATGTCACTGTCTTGATTGTATGTCTTATTATAGTTATTTATTTATTTAGTTATACTTATTTATTAGTTGCAAGCTGAGTTCGCATAACTGCGCATATCTGGCGCAGATTTCAGCAGAATGTGGTAAATATTTCCCAAATATGACCAAATAGCCAACATTTATTGTTTAATTTCTTAAAACACGTTTGAATGTAATTTTACACAGCTTTTATGAGATTATGCGAATGTGAGCTGTACTTTATATTACGTGAACATAATTTTGGCAATGTTACAGTTAAACTGCGTTAATAACAGTTTGTTTTGTATTTTCTAATTAGGGCTGCACGATTAATCGCATGCGATATTTAACGCGCATCTTATCAGTAAAGCCGGTTCTGTAATC
>NW_015551069.1:319924-323497 GCF_001515605.1 Sinocyclocheilus anshuiensis | reverse complement strand
TGCGCGTTAAATATCGCATGCGATTAATCGTGCAGCCCTATTTCTAATGTACATCTAACATTTATTTAATATGGAGTGACAGGTGCATGTTGTCAAATAGCCAGGAAGAAAGTTGTGTAAAAAGTCTTACTATTAAAATGGTATTCTTTAAAGTACCATGCAGTGTTTATATTATATTATATTACATTATATTGTAGTTTTTATTAATATTTTGATTATTCTCAAATAATTTTAAATTTTGTATATTACTATGATATATATATATATATATATAAAACTAAAGGTATTTAGCTTTAATCATTCAGTATTGTGGTATTACCATCACTTATTTTTAAAACGAAATTAAAATTGATGCAGGTTTCACTTGCTGTTGTTTTTTACAGGTCAATTTGTATAAAACGTGATTTGTCTAATGATTATGTGTCACATTTCCATCTCATTTGTGTGTTGAAAGCACAAATCAAATTCATGTTGTTTTTGCCAGGTCCAGGACAGATGTACCCTGCCATATATCCTGCATCCAGCTACTATAGTTCTGCTCCGCCTACTGCTTACCCCACCGTGGCGGGACACAGCGCTCCTCCCACCGGCAAAATCCCTGTTTCGAGCACAGGCTATAGTGGGAACTATTACCAGAACAGCTCAGGGCCGTCGCCATATCCAGCACCAGGAACGCATCAGTACTCAAACGCCCCGGTACAGTCATTCCAGCAGACTGCGCCGTACGCTATGCCAGCTGGATATTACGAACAGGCTTATAGTCACCCCTCACAGGGGCAAACTCAACCCCAACCTCAGCAGCTGCAGCCCAGCCTGGTGCCAGCGTCCAGCGGCAGCAACCTTGGTGCCCCGCTGTACCCCATAGTTTCTTACCCATCAGCCCCTGGGAGCAGCCAGTACGGCACGCTGAGATCCTCCCAAACCGCCGCTGGGCAGCCACCGATTGTTTCAGTAATGCCACCGCCACCTACCCAGAGTTCGTTGCAACAGTATTCTCAAGGGATCGGGGCCACGCCTACACCAGCTCACCCGGGCTATGGAGCCCCGCCTCTTAGCCAAACAGCCACTGTCAACGGCCAATCAAATGCAGGTCCGTTTGAATTCATTATGTATGTTCACGCAACAGAATGCAGTCGAACACATGTAACATGCTTGGATCAATTTTATTGATTGTGTATTATCTGATGTATTTCTAGTTCAACAACACTACGACCAAAACCTCCACAATCCCATGAGCCATCATTACGCTGCGGGCCCTCCTAACTCACAGGGCCCTGATAAAGAGAGGCCGCCCTCAGGAACCCCAGGCACCGCTGTGCATTCCTCACCACAACACCATCCAGGTACAAACGATCCACTTTCACACTTGAACCAACAGTTGTTTGTTTCATTTCTTTCAGTAGACTGTGTTTTGACATTACTTGTGTGTCTTTTGTATTGTTATGCTGATTATCACTTGAACTATATTGATTAATTTATCTGTCCATTATTTACATAATATATATTTTACATTTATTCAGCATTTTATAAAAAAGTGCATCTTATTACACATCTTGCTAGGTCTCCGTTTGGGGGGAAAAAATGAATTGGGATTTTTCTGATAAAAATAGCAGTTGCAATTATAAAATACGCTAAAAAAAGCTCCAGGTTTGCTGAGCTGCACAATTTGGTCAACATTTTGTGATTATATATATCAGTATGAATGATGATGACTATCATGATGATGATTATTACAAAATATAAATTAAACAAAATAAATATATTTTTTTCATAATTTTACATTGTAAAAATTAAATCTAGTATTTAAGAAAAATAATAATAATTATAATTGTATTTTGCAGTAACTGAAATTACAATGCTTTTATTTATGGCTATATGTCGTTATGACTATTAAATAATAATATTTCTTATTTGTAGCAATTCTTATTACTAATAAATGAAATAAGAAATATTACTAATGTAATATTTCACTGTAAAATAAAAATATCAAGCATTTAAGAAAAATATTATAATTTTATTTTACAATACAACTAAAATTCAGAATTAATAGTGCTAATTACAGTACTAATACAATATTATGACGACTGCCTTAATTTAAAAAAATGTTATGATTATAAATCTATATGAATATAATAATAATAATAGTTGTATTGTATAAATAAACAAAATAAAAAATATTACTATTCAGATTTTTCACTAAAATAAAAAATCAAATAAAATATATATCTTATGGTACAGCTGTAAAATTGCACTAATATGTATGGCTCTCTTAATTTTCAAACGTTAATCTAGCTTTTATTGGACGTGAAATCGCAGGGAGCCCTTAAAGCTTCTCTTTTTTTTTTTTTGACAACAGCTGGGTTATAAGTAGGGCTGAACGATTAATTGCATTTGCGATAATATTGCGATATGAAAAAACATGATTTTCAACCGCAGAGGTTGCGATTACACTCGGTTACGTGACACGTGAGAGTAAAGTATTTTACCCCCTGGAATGCAATTTTTAATGGTGGACCCCCCTCGAAACGCGATTGGGCTAGTTTTGAGTAGCAATTGGGCGGGTTTTGTTGTGAAAACCTGGCAACCCTGGCACGCTACACACGGTATGTTTGAAAGCATATATATGAACGTACTTCAAAATGGCACATGGAAATTACTCAAGCAGTTACAGTGCATTTCATTACTGAAGACTTCGACCTTCCGATAATATATATATAAATATAGCTGCAAGCAGCAATCACGGGGCCAAGCACTCCAGAGGCAAATTGATGAGCTAAGCATGGCATGGAGCATCAGACCAAATGCAACAATGAGTAATAAAAGCAATTTTAGGATGATTGTAATTGAAATGGCTGAAAAATCATAAATACAACCACTAGTAATATGATTTATTGGCTTATCACTTTTGACCAACAGGTGGCGCTGTAATCAAATCATTTTGGTGTGTTCTGTGTGAGGTGACAATGGCACACACAAAGTTTGGTGTCATAATGTCAAAGTTTTGAAGAGATATAGCCTCAGAGTCATTTTGGCACTATACCTAAAATTTGTAGCAGCGCTGTACAAAAACGGTTTCGTCTATCGACACGAAATCCATAACATTTTGTCAGCACAGTCTGAAGATGATTTGACTCGATTTTGATGAAAATCGGACCAAGGCTTGAGGAGGAGTTCGAAAAACTAGGTTTTCAGCATAAATCAAAATGGCCGACAGGCAGTTCAATTTGCTAAGGGAAAATTGGTATGTTTGTTGTCGGCATAAGCCAAGGAATTAACGGATACAATAGGTGCCACTGCACCTTCGGTGCTTGGCCCCTAATAAGGTAATATATAGGGCTGTGTATCACCAGCAAAGTCACGATGCGGTACGTATCACGGTACAGATGCCACGGTATGATACGTATGATACAGCCTCCATAACTGTACCACAGTACAATATAGGTAATGGAATATGTTTCATGTTTACATTGGGCACTCCGCACCAGGTACAATATTCGGATTGTTTGCATCTTGTTTTTAAGCCCATAAATAATAATGTACTCGTTCTAATAAATTTATATTGTAATGTACTCA
>NW_015551069.1:313184-319889 GCF_001515605.1 Sinocyclocheilus anshuiensis | reverse complement strand
AGTACAATATAGGTAATGGCATATGTTTCATGTTTACATTGGGGCACTCCCAACCAGGTACAATATTCTGATTGTTTGCATCTTGTTTTTAAGCCCATAAATAATAATGTACTTGTTCTAATAAATTTATATTGTAATATACTCATTCTAATATATTTAAAAAATCATTTACATTGCTGGTAGGTTATCATTGCACAAATTAACACACTCTCTACGTTTAAAAAATTAGAAGAGTTCTAAACTAATGCGCTGTCTTCACTGTATCTAGCGCATACACGCTCAGTCACTCACACAGATCACGCTGCGTCCGCACTCAAACATTCAAGAACAAACTTTTCAGCGCTGCCCCACAATTTTATCAACTAAATAGCTTAATCGCTCAAGAGCTACATTAACTTTCTCAACAAGGAGCTGGTAACATCATTGTTTCTAAAGGAATTAAAGCCACAGCTTCACTGTTAATAGAGAACACAGCACTAGTAATATATATATTCTTATTTATTTATTTAAAGTCTGTCTAAAGTTAACAGACAGTGTTTAAAAAGTGCAGTCCACATGTTTACATATGTTTATTACAGTGACTTTGAATTACCTTAGTAATAGTAAAGTAGTGTGGTAAAGCAACAGATTTGCCCTACAGAAAAGAACATTCTTGTTTAAGCTATCTAATATTGTGTTGGTCATACTATACAATGATTTATAGCTTGTCTTTGTTGAATAATACAGAACATAAAGGGCTTTAAAAAATAATTGCGTATTAAATAGCAATCGCAATATTGGTAAAAAAAAATGGCAATTAGATTATTTTCCAAAATCGTTCAGCCCTATATAAGTGCTTTTTGTTAGTTTGGGAAGATGCTTGCCGCACATTTCCTCCCAAATGCATGTTAAAGCGACCCAAACTCAGAGCAGATGCAGAGTTTGACTGAATCACAGCAATGTTGTGATTTCATGCAGCCTTACATCTTGCCCTCACATTTGAAAAAAATTACCCCCTCCCCCCCAAAAAAATCTGTATTAGCGCTGTAAAGTGACATTGTCAGCTATTTTAATTGTTGTGTATTTATGGATTAGTTGTTGCAGTTGTCATTATGATTGTTGGTGTGTCATTACTGACAGGTCTCGCCTCTTGTGATGATTCTGTAGCTAAACGTGCTTTGTTTCTTACATGTCAACAGAGAGTCTGTCATATCATTCTGCTTGCTTTTCTCACTCATTCGTCTCTTTCTTTGCTTTTTTCCATTCTTCCACCATGTGTCATTACTTTTCGGGTCATGTTAGTGTCCTTGTGTGATTTGGGTGGAACTCCAGCTCAGTTCTCGTCGTCTTTCTCTGTACTGAACCCGTCTGTTGTCTCTGATGGTTGCTGTATTTCAGGGCTGCTGTATGGTGACCGTGGGGTGAATAACGCCATAAGCTCGGCCGCGGGCTATCACTCCTCATCCAGTTCTGACCATGAGGAAGAGGATGAGGAGGATGAGGAAGCAGGTCTGCTTTCGCTTTTTCATTCTTCCACTCACCTCCCTTTCTCACTTCCTTCATCCCTCCATCCCAGATTTCCGTCTTTTTCCATCCCTACACCTCTCATTGAAAATGAGTAACGCACACGAATGTACACACATTCTGCTGTCATTAACTGCTCCTTGAGATTCATGTCTCGTTCTTGCCAGTTATTCATTCACGTGAAGTCTACAAATTCCCATAAACACACGTTCATACAGTCTGTGTTCTTGTTGTGTGTGTTCATCTTGCTTTTCTGATGACCTTCACTGAGCTACTTCAAGTGTACATAAACACATTTGAAATTAATTATTAACATACTGCATAAATATAATTTAAATTAAATAATTATATATAATTATATGACATATATGAATAGCTCTGAATTGTCATATTGTAAATTCTACAATACATGAATTAAGGCAGGAAATTCAACAGATGGCGTCCAGTTTAATAAATAAGGTTAATATGCACTTAATATTTTTTTCTGTAGTTCAGTCATATAATGAGTCAGAAAGGGAGACATTAAAAATCGTTGTTATCACTTTTAGTTTATTCATAACAGTGGAAATAGACAGTCATGTTTTGAGTGCACACTTTTGTACTGTACATTGTCATTTGGGGCAGTCGTGGCCTAATGGATAGAGAGTCGGACTTGTAACCCGAAGGTCGCGGGTTCGAGTCTCAGGTCCGGCAGGGATTGTGGGTGGGGGGAGTGAATGTACAGTGCTCTCTTCCACCCACAATACCACGACTGAGGTGAGAACCGAACCCCAAACTGCTCCCTGGGCTCCGCAGCATTGGCTGCCCACTGCTCCGGGTGTGTGTTCACTACTGTGTGTGTTCACTTGGATGGGTTAAATGCAGAGCACAGATTCTGAGTATGGGCCACCATACTTGGCCACACTTCAAATTTCATTGGTTATTCAGTCAAGTCAAATTTATTTATTTGTAGTGCTATCTAGTGCTTTTCAGAATACAAATGTCAATGTTGTATTCATGCTTCATGATGTTAATATTTATATTATCTTAACATCTTCATGCCTCATAGTTGCATTTAGCAGATTAGAGCTGAACGATAATATAGTTCAATTTTGTGATGGCACAAATAGTTGAGATTTGCTATTTAGTATATATCAGCCTACATACTGTATGATTGGGGATAAAGTTGAACGTACATTGTGGTGTGATAATATAGTTATGTTTTGCAACATAGAATATATCACTTTACATGAGTGTACTGTACATAGGATGAAGTTTGATATATCATATATATATATATATATATATTGTAACAGTGGCGGCACCCAGGTAAACAGTTTTAGTAAAAAAATAATTTTACCAACTCAAAATGTTCGGGCGCCAGACAGGAATAAGCCTGTCAAAAGTAGTTAAACCCAGATAGCCGTTCAAAGCCACCCATTACATACAAAATCACATCAGCAGAGAATATAATACAAAGCAGGAAATAAATTCACAGGGGAAAGAAGTTTTCAGTTCAGTTGATCATATGTATCTTTCACAAGAGAGAAAAAAACAACAATAATAAAAAAAACTAAGAATTAGTTCACAAGAATGTGAACATACATTGCACATCCATCAGTCAAAAAACAAACTATACAATAAATCGCTAGTATTGCAAGATTCCAGTCTAAATCTGCATTCACCTCAGCAATTTCGATAGTCTTTGGGTGAGTGCGACTTTGGGTGAGTGCTGGTGTGTGTTACGGAAAGCCATGAGCCATCCGACCGGCCACTCATGAACTTGGGGAAACAGTTTTTCAAACAGCGAATGGAGGTGGATTTTCTCCAAGGAAAAGAAGGCATCCAGGTAAAGACACTTCCCTTCAGCTCCTGAAACATCACATGCCTCTGCGCTGGTCCTGCAGCTCGGATAACGATCTCTTTAAAACCCTTTGGCGCTCGCTCCAGCATTACACAGTGCGTGAGTGTGCGCTCAGCTGAAACCGGTAAACTTTCATTCTAGACATTTGCGACTTCTTCCTTCTTCACTCTCCACTAACCCGCCATCTTTTGATTCTGTTCCACTATATATATATATATATATATATATATGTATGTATGTAGCCATTTCACACTTAATTATGCCCATTAAAATGTATTTTACAAGTTTTTGTTACTTTCACTGTTCATTTTTTGCTCTATAGTACATCATCTTTCATTTAATAGCATTAGAGCTGCTCCATTGGAGCAGCTCAGTACTATAATCACGCGCTTTGCTGTAATAATGCAGGGAACCACTCTGAATCTTTAACATTATATTCATTGCATACATATACTTCGTAGACATCCTTAATCTCTAATAACTCCATTCTGTTGTTGGTGTTTCATTGTCTGAATATGGCACTTAACACATGCTGTGTGGTATCGGCGTTTGGTATCGGGGCATTTTAACGAGTACGAGTACAGGAGCTCAGTATCGGGCCCGATACCGGTGCATCCCTAATATTCGGGCATTCATCCTATCCTGATATGCCCTTTTTACATGCACATGCAAATGCTCTTATGTAAGCACACACATAAACTCCTAAAACATCATGTAAAAACATGCACACTCACTGCCAGCGTTCGGCCCCTGAGGCTCCTGATCTCTTTTCCGCTCCCCTGTCTCTCTTTTCTCTGCTCATCCTCAGACCTGAAGTACAGCAATTGTTGATATAAAAAAAACACTTCTCACAAAACCAAAATTCCATTTCGGGAATGATGAGAAATGTGTCTCTACTTCCCCCAAACTCCTCATGGCATTACTCTCATATACACACACACACACACACACACTGTTTTTCTGCTAAAGGGAGTAATTTTTTTTATAGTAAGGCCGAGGCAGCCTGTGAACACTAACAGAAAGTCTCTTATTTAATGGGATAGACATGCATTAGTTTTTGTTATTTCATGCTGCAAAGTCATTTTATTTTTCAGGTTCCTTTTGATATTAAACTCTTGTAAATATTATATGATATCAAGTTGATAACTATAAATTGTATTTGTTCAAAAGTAAAAAAAAATGTCTTATGCTTACCGAAGCTGCATTTATTTGATCAGATATATAGTAAAAACAATAATATTGTGAATTATTATTATTACAATTTAAAATAACTATTTTCTATTTTAATGTTTTAAAATGTTCAGCATCATTACTCCAGTCTTCAGTGTCACATGACCCTTCAGAAATCATTCTAATATGCTGGTTTGATGATGATTATGATGAACATTTCTGATTATCTATGTTCAAAACAGTTTTTTTGTGGCTAAATATTTTTGTGGAAACAGTGTTACACTGCCATTTCAAAGTTTGGGGCCAGTCAGATTTTATTAATTTTTTTGAGAAATTCTAACTTATATTTAGCAAGGATGCATTACATGAATCAAAAGTGACATCGAAGACATTTATGATGCTACAAAAGATTTTATTTAAAATAAATTCAAAACATTCAAATTAAAAAAGCAAACACTTTCAACATTGATAAAAAGAACTATTGTTAATAATCGAGTAGAAATAATAATTAATAAAAATGAAGCAGCAAATCAGCATATTAAAATGATTTCTGAAGAATTATGTGACACTGAAGACTGGAGTAATTATGCTGAAAATTCAGCTTTATCATCACAGGAATAAATTTTTTTTAAAGGGGTCATATGATGCTATTTTAAAGATCTAATTGCATCTACTTCCGGAAGGCCAAATAAAGTGCTTTTGCTTTCGCACTGAATCACACAGCGTCTCCCTGACATGGCTGCATCAACACTACTGCTGTTCCTGAAACCACGCCTTCTTTCTTTGCGTGCACATTTGGGCGGCATTATGCTAATATTTCCACATAGAAATGTGGGGACATGTTAGAATGAGCTGTTTTAGGTAGGCGTGGTTGACTCTTAACTTTTATAAAGAATATCTCTTTGGATTTGAGACTTTAGTCTTTGCAACTTTACAGATCTTCTTTATGCACCAAGAGCTTGTAACACTACAAAAAGAAAGGAAAACGTGAAATCGCATCATATGACCCCTTCAAACATATTACAAGAGAAAACAGTTCCTTTAAACGGTAATAGTATTTCACAAATTTACAGTATTTTTGATTAAATAAATCAGCCTTGGTGAGCATAAAAGACGGTTTTCAAAAATATAAAAAAATCTTAATTATTTTAAACTTTTGACAGTAGTGAGTATCTTTATATAATACCTCAAGGTGCAAAAGTAAATTTACTTTTGTCTTAAAATATGTTTTTGGCTTAGTTTTGTAGCAGCACAGTCCATAATATCATCATTCAGACTTGGCCGGATCTAAGAGAGTTTTCCAGGTTTGCTGTATGAGCTGGACTATAATGGACTGGTAATCTTAGTAACCCTGTTTGCTCCTGCTTCATGCAGAAGTGTGTGTTTGGGTGCTGTGTTTTCTCATGGGGAGTTTGGATATGTCATGTCGAAGCCTGCTACCAATTCATCACACACTCCAGAGGTTTCATCATCCTCACTGAGTGAAACAGCTCCATTCTTGGACTTCTTACACTCGAGGGGGAGTCTCGGGTTTGTATGGATGACGCTTGCTGTGTTATCATAGGGTTTGCCTTGTAGATGGTCTCAGAAGGAAGTTCTGCTTCTCTTGACTGGTTGTTTGTCTCCCATGGGGTTAATCTGCAATCAGTGATGCATGGCAGCTGTGATTTTTTTTTTTTCTTAATGCACCCAAACTAAAATTTCATGTGTCCATTTATGTTCTGTGGTGGATGTTTCATTCTCCATCCGTTCTTAAGTTCAGGCTGCTGATCCAGTGAGGGAACAGATTAAGCACAGGATGACCAGGGCTTGGCCAATCAGGGCCCGTCTCTCTCTCTCTCTGGTCTTGTCTGGTTACAGTAGTTGGGTTATGGAGGGTTACTGTTAGGTTAAGCTCTGCTGAGGATTATTGTCTTCTTCTCTAAGTGTCCTGATTCTGTAATATCACTGAATATCAGAGCGCAAATGAGACATTTAGTTTTAAATTACATACACATCATCAGAGCAATGGAGTGTGTTCTATGTGGATCTGGGTAGGTGTGTGAGGGGTTTTTCTCTGTAAGATATGGTTCATGAAACAGATTGTTACTGGTTTCAATCACTATTCATGAATGCCAATAGTTGGGCAATATTGCTTTCAAATTTGTTCTTGATAATATAATATATATATACACTAATGATTTTTAGAT
>NW_015551069.1:297581-313119 GCF_001515605.1 Sinocyclocheilus anshuiensis | reverse complement strand
CATGATGTCATTGAATAAATATAAGCGCTGCACGTTTCAAGTCAAAACGCGGCGCGGATGTCTTTATTTTAATGTATCTGAAGAGAACCGACTGTCCTCAGAAACGTGTCGTTGGCATTTTAATTTCATTTTACCAGCGTTTATGAGCTCCAGCTGCTTTGTGTACAGCGGTTACCGGGGAAACCGCAATATTTGAGCGCTCCTAAAGCGCCACCTCATGGCAGAGAATGAATTTGCATTTCCAATAAGCCTTTCTTTGTGATTATGGTCAGATCAATGCAAATATCAACTCATGCTTTTACTGCAGCAAACACAGAGTTGTAAATGAGGAAGAAGTTAACGTACGACAGAAAATTGGGCGTACGGTCGTTTCAATGCAAAACTTGGAATTTATCAATATGGACGTGAGCGGTGGTTACGAAGTTTTTGAGTTACCTGAACTTGCGCACAGCATAGTAAATACGGTGGAGAATTGTAGATTGACAGCATTTTGTTCATTTTTATATTCCTGACTGTCAAACAAAGCTCATTAGTCGATCGTTAACCAGTAAGATTGGAATGTCTTTTTTTGTTGTTGTTTTGTACAGGGCTTTAGCTTTATATGCGCGAATAGCAGCATAAACAAGAGGATAAAGGATTCAATCGTCGCATCATGCACCTGCAGCGCTTCTGTGAAAGGAGAAAAACAGAAATTAAGTCTATAAAAGGATAAAATAAATAGGATCACACACAATATATAATAGGCTATAAAATAATTAACAGATAAAAAAAAGTAAAAAAAACAAACAAAAAAAACCCTGTGCAACAAGTAGGCTATACGCTCGTTTTTGTGACACTCGTAATGCATTTTCTTTATTTTCTTTATATCTTTATTTGATCTAATACTTCTGATCGCACAGGCGCCTCACACACACACAAACAAATGAGTTCTACCGTTGCCTGACATTTCAGCCATTCATAATCAAACTAAAATACAGTCAGCCAAACATAAAAGTTGCACGGTTTGTTTTAAAAGGTCCGCTGTAAAATCAGCGTGCAGCGCCCATGTGAAGGATTTTACACGGATATTAGAACATGAGTGAAGTATAAAGCCATGTTTAGGCTACATAATGAATAATAGTTATGCAAACAAATGTTACAAATATGGCAAAAATGGAAGCATTTGGATTCTTGTGGTATGAGACAGGCTCGTGAGCCCAATGCCGTTTCAGTTTTGCTTGACATTTGTATGCTGTTTATAATGAATGCCACTATAGCCTAATTAGTTTTATTTTATAGTTGAATATATAATTTTATAACTACTTATTTTTCATTCTTGTTCTGTTCTGAATACCGTTAAATTTAAAATATTTGTTGTAGAGTGAGGGGAACTAAAAAGGCTGTTTATATTTTCCAGTATTTTAATATACGTATAAATTACATATATTAATGTAGCCTAACTGTTTGCAATTAGGCCTACAAGGTTAACGGGTGTTTTTGGAGTAAAAAAAAAAAGGTCTTTTTTTTTATTTGGGCTAGTTAAATAAATTTTCGGGCTACCAAAATCTGAAGAGTACCTGCCCAAAGGGCTACCAGGAATTTTGAAATTTTGCGAGCCCTGCATATTGTAAAAAGGGGCATACTATGTCTCCTTTAACTAAAATTAACATAAAAGCAGAAAATATAAAAATAAAATCTAATTCAAAATATTAACAAAAACTATAATAGTATCTCAATGATACTATTATAATATTGATATACACAATATATTAATCTGAATGTTAAGCAGCAATATTGCCAATACAATACAATAATTTTTTGTAACATTATAAATGTTTTTACTGTCACTTTGGACAACTTAATGCATTCTTGCGTAATTACTGTATTAGTTTTGTGCTATACAAAATCATTTACTGACCCCAAACTTTTGAACCAAGCTGTATATGCATATTATTTCAGGACATAATATGCCACACAGGGACCTCTGTTGATTTTGCTGAATCAATGTTTCAAACAATTTGGTGATAGTTCAAGTTGAGTTTTTGAGTCATTTATTTGCATGCATAAAAATGAGAGCAGTCCTAAACCACACATCCCTCTTGCCTGTGTGCTTGTAAACTCTCACAGGTGGAGACAGCTCTTCTACAACCACAGGCAGTGCCTCTCCAGTTCCCAACAGTTATGAGTCTCTGGAGGGCGGCGGTTACTCGGGTACATCCTTACAATGCTCACTGAGACATCTCAATGCCAGATCTGCACTTGAATGATTCACTGACGCCTTCTCTCGTTCTTTATTCAGATCTTGCAGCTCCTCCTGCTGGTGTTCCCGCCAAACAAGCTCCACCCTTTGGATACAATTATCCAACCATGCATCCTGCTTACCAACAAAGCCCTGCCCCCAAACCAGACCCCTCCCCCTCTCACGGAGGGTACAACCCACCAGGATACCAGCCGTACTCGCAGGTACTGACACTAGTTTGGGATTCAGAAAGTGTGTCATTCAGGAAGAGGTGTGTAAAATGGCTGTGTTTGTGTTTTTGTAGCCTTTCCCGTCTCTGTCTGAGCTGTCATCAGCGTTAGGAGGCCTCAGCGGCGTTTCTGAACTGGAGGCTGAAACCTTGAGACCCATGAATCTACTCCAGGAGAGAAACATCCTTCCTCCCAAACGCGCACCTCCACCTGAGCCCAACCTGAGCAACGACCTGCGAAAGGTCAACTGCAGCCCCGAGTAAGAGCAGAGAGATGACACACGTGTTTGTGTTTGTCAGAGTTGTGGTTTCACACAACAGGTGCAGACTGAGAAAACAGCTTTGTTTGTTTAACAGTTTCTCTTTCTTTCTGTCTCTTCCAGCACTTTTCGCTGTACTCTCACTAACATTCCCCAGACTCAAGCGCTGTTGAATAAAGCCCGTCTGCCTCTTGGATTACTGCTGCATCCCTTCAGAGATTTAACGGTAGGAGCAAAAGCACAAATCAAACTCAAATCATGGTCTGGTTGATGTGCTATGTAGAAGTTAATAGATGTACATGTACATGTAGATATTACAAACATATATATTTCAAATAAATGCTGTTCATTTTAACTTTTTATTCATCAAAGAATCCTAAAAAAAGAATGATCACTGTTTCCACAAAAAGCAGCACAGTTGTTTTCAACATTGATAATAAAAAGAAATGTTTCTTTAGCAGCAAATAAACATATTATAATGATTTCTGAGGGATCATGTGACACTGAAGACTGGAGTAATGTTGCTGAAAATTCAGCTTTGCATCACAGGAATAAATTACATTTTAAAATATATTCAAAAAGAAAACAGTTGTTTTAAATAATAATAATATTTCACAATATGACCGTTTTTACTGTATTTTGATCAAATAAAAGCAGCCATGCTGAGTGTAAGAGACTTGACCTGTGAAGCATGTTGGGCAGACTTATTGATTGGATGATTTTTGGCCATTTTAAGATTATCAATTGAATCAAGATAAATGAAGTCATATTTTCTGGCCATTGAAAACCCCGTTAAATTACTGAAATAAATGAACTTTTCCACGACATTCTAATTTATTGAGATGCACCTGTAGTTGTTCAAAACTTAAAGCCAGTCCCCAGACAATGTGATAGTTGTACCGTCATGAACACATTGTACCATTTAATATACTGTATCTTAGTAAACTTGATTCTGAGTTCCCACATGAGGGTAAACAATTTTCAGCTTTTGATATGAAACCGTCAGAATTACAGATAAAGGTGTCATAAACGGGTGTCTTACTGTGTTATCTAGAGCTTTACTGAAACAACATTAGATCATGATAATGCAGGTTTAATCATCTCTTCATTAACTCTCTCTCTCTCTCTCTTTGTCTCTGCAGCAGTTACCAGTGATCACCTCTAACACTATAGTTCGTTGTCGTTCGTGTCGGACGTATATAAACCCTTTTGTTTCGTTTCTGGATCAGCGCAGGTGGAAGTGTAATCTGTGTTACAGAGTCAATGATGGTAAGAGTCTTACAATTGTGTTTGTTTAGTCTTTAGTTAGTCTGGTCTAGGGTTTCCCAAACTAGGGTTCATGAAGCAAATCAGTGAAATCATAAGAATAAGAAGAAATAAACAATTTTAAAAGAAAAATGCTTAAAAACACTAAAAAAGATTAAATGTTATGTGACCATTAACTGATATTAGAGAACCATGAACATGCAAATGTGTTGTTAAATTATTAAAATATTAACTTGTTGCCTTGATACCTCACCAGAAATATTAATTATTGAGATGAAATATTAATCTCAGCCTTATGTCAGATGACAAAAAAGTTTGGAAATCCCTGGTTTAGTCTATTCCAGTTATTGTACCATAAATTACTATGAAATTCTCTAAAATAAATAGTTTTCTCACATTAACATGTTCTTGAGGGTTTTGATATGTTCTGATAAATTGTCGTCTTCTCGATCAGTTCCTGATGAGTTCATGTATAATCCTGTAACTCGTTCATATGGTGAGCCTCACAAGAGACCAGAGGTCCAGAATTCAACTGTGGAGTTCATCGCTTCCTCTGATTACATGGTGAGTGTGTGTGTCTGTCTTTAAAGACCTTTAATGTTACGCTTGCATATTAATGTACATTTGCTTTCTCTCTCCAGCTTCGGCCTCCTCAGCCTGCTGTGTACCTGTTCTTGTTGGATGTATCCCACAATGCTGTGGAGTCAGGCTACTTGAATGTGTTTTGCCAGTCATTACTAGACAACCTAGAAAAGTGAGATATTACAGCTGATGAAATGTTTTTGAGTGTCACACACCTCAGATGTGACCATGGCTGTATGTGTCTCTCTCCCAGGTTGCCCGGAGATACTCGTACACACATCGGGTTTGTGACGTTTGACAGCACCGTCCACTTCTATAACCTGCAGGAGGGTCTTTCTCAGCCTCAGATGCTGGTGGTGTCTGATATTGATGGTGATCCTATCTGATTCTCTTACTTTGTCTGTTCACCGACTTTGACTTTGCACATTTAGACTGACTTTTGCCTAAATAATCAAGTTTTAGAACTGTAAATTGACCGGTTTTGATTGATAATAGCCATTTACACACCTAAATTGTACTAAAATTTACATAAAATAGAAAAAATGTAATAAAATAGAAAAAATATAGTAGAGTAGCTGTGTGTGTGTGTGTGTGTGTGTATGTATGTATGTGTGTATATATATATATATATATATACACACATACACACATTTATATAAATTTACAATTAGGCAATTTTTATACTCTACTATATTTCTGAATTCCTATTTTTTCTGGTTTATGTCTGGAATATTTAAGTCACGACTTTAACCATTTAGAATATAAAATTACTATTGTTATTTATTTTCTGTATGTATATATATATATATATGTTAAGCAGTCTATTCAATTTCTGTATTTCTATTGTTCTACTTTATCTTGAATATATTAATATTATTATATTAATTGTTTATTATTATTGATCTAAATGCACAGTATCTGATGTTATCTGATCATTTTCACAACTAATGATTGCTTTTGCCACAGGATTTGGTCAGAAATCATTATTTTCACATATATACTATATTGCCTTTCACATATATACTATACTATAGTATGGCATTTTTTAAATTGTGCATTCATAACAGGCCTACAGAGCATTGCATTGCATCTGATGAGTGATTGAGTGATGTTTTTTTTTGTGATTTTCTTAGATGTTTTCATCCCAACACACGACAGTCTGCTGGTGAATCTCAAAGAGAGTAAAGAGGTTTGAATCTTATCATTCTCTCTCTGTATTTTAAGACCTTGTATCTTTGTGTGTGCGAGGTCAGCTGTGTTTGTGTTCCCATTTCCTGGCTTCATATCTCTGTATCACACAAGCTTTGATATGTGACACCGTTTTTGCAGCTGCTTTATCTGACAGAAAGTGCGTTTGTGCATGTGCTCACAGCTGGTGAAGGACCTGCTCAATGCGCTGCCGGGGATGTTCACACACACACGTGAGACTCAGAGCGCTCTGGGTCCGGCTCTGCAGGTGGCGTATAAACTCATGTCCCCTACAGGAGGCCGGGTGTCCGTGTTTCAGACCCAGCTTCCCACCCTCGGCGCTGGACTCCTGCAGTCACGGGAAGACCCCAACCTCAGATCTAGCACCAAGGTACCGCTCCTGAATCATCATTCAACTTAAACAGATCCTGTTCATGCATAAATGCAAACATTCATATCAGTGGATGCTCAGTGATTAAAACATGGGAAGTTTTTCAACCAGTTATAAAGGAATTAACATTTGCCAAGCATAGAAATTGGCATATAAATATATATTCAGAGTTTCTTTAAAAGTAAAAAAAAAAGTCCTAAATTTAGTTTGTACAAATTGAAATTAATAAGTCATAAATAGTATAACAAAAGTCTTAAAGGGATAGTTCACCCAAAAATTTAAATTCTGTCATTAATTACTCACCCTCATGTCGTTCCAAACCCGTAAGACCTTCGTTCATCTTCGGAACACAAATTAAGATATTTTTGATGGAATCTGAGAGCTGTCTGACCCTGCATAGACAGCAAAGGAACTACCACGTTCAAGGCCCTGAAACGTAGTAGGGACATAGTTAAAATGGGTGAACTATTCCTTTAAGGGGCCTTAAATTTTGGGGACCGAAAAACAGGATTGGCCTGATGTGATTATTAAACTATTAAACTCAAAAGTTTGATTCCATTAAATAAATGTGAGCGCTGCAAAGTCAAAATGTGGCGCTGTTGCGTAGTTTACACTCATTTAATGCCAGAGCCGATCCTATACTGCTGGGGGCCCTACGCAAAACTGTGTCAGTGGGGGGGTATGAGTAACTTTCCACTCTCTTTTTTTGTCTCAAGCAAGAGACTGTATGACATTCACGTTACATGATTTGACTGATTTTTACGTAGAAAGGGCGACAGCGAACCGCATTAAAAGAAATTAACATTCATGTTTTCATAACCGCTGGCCAAATTCAAAAACGAAACTAAAATTAAATCATCTTTGAGAGCAAGGGGGCCCCCTGGTGTTTCGGGGGCCCTACGCAGCTTGCCTACTTTGCGTATAGGGAGGATTGGCTCTGGTTAATACCATGCATTTATGCCAAGCGATTCTTTATGATTTGCCTTTGATTAATTCTGACAATGTTTACTTTATGGTGTTAATAGTGTAATGATGTAGATGGTTGTAAGAGTACATATTTTATCTTGCTTATTTTTTTGAGCAGCTGGAAGTCTGTGTATTTCAGACTTGTTTATAATTAAAGGTTCCATATTTATATATAATTATTATATTTATACATTTTTTTATTTTTTTTTTAAATATTGGTATTTTTGTTACTGTATCTGGAATTTAATTCTACGTCAACACTTGTGGCTTCTCTCTGTGAACAAAAAACAAACATTAACTCACTTAATGTATAGATTTAACTTTAATCGGCACAATAATCTTTTTATTGCCTTTCTTTTAACCATATTATTATTGTAGCAAAATCCAATACCAACATCCAATTCATATGTATTGGTATATTACTACATAAACCAGTTTTAGTATACATTTGTATATATTCAATATTACGTCTTGAGTATTTTAAACTTGTAATTACCCTGTTTGGCAGTTAAATGTGTGCCTGATTAATTAACCAAAAGTATCTTAGATAACATGATTTATTGTGATTTAAAACATTTACAGATAATTATGTTTCAATTAATGTTTTAGCATTTTGAGTGTTTTGTTTGCTTGTTTGTGTTCAGAATGTCCAGCACTTGGGTCCTGCTACAGACTTTTACAAGAAACTGGCTCTGGACTGTTCTGGACAGCAGATCGGAGTGGATCTGTTCTTACTGAGCTCCCAGTACTCAGACCTGGCTACTTTAGGTACACATACACACACTTAACTTTCTCAGCTCTTATATGTGACCCAAAGTTGCGAAACAAGAAATGTTCTTTTCGTCTTGTGCAGCATGTGTGTCCAAATACTCAGCCGGCGGTGTCTTTTATTACCCGTCCTTCCATCACATTCACAATACGGCGCAGAGACAGAAATTTCAGAAAGATCTGCAGCGATACCTCACCAGAAAGATCGGGTTTGAAGCCGTCATGAGGATCAGGTGCACCAAAGGTGAGGGGGCGGAGTTACACGAGCTAATTCTGTGCCACAATTGCTTTGATTGACACTTCCATGAACCAGTATCTGCAGGGCCCTGTGATTTCATGTCTCTTTTTAATGACACTTTCTCTGATTGGTCAACAGGCTTGTCCATCCACACTTTCCATGGCAACTTCTTTGTACGCTCCACTGATTTGCTCTCTCTGGCCAACGTGAACCCAGACTCTGGTTTTGCTGTGCAGATGTCAATCGAGGAGAGTTTAGCCGATACTTCGCTCGCTTGTTTTCAGGCTGCTCTTCTTTACACATCCAGTAAAGGTAATCAAGCATTTTTCGCATTTATACTAACCCATTTTTGACATGTTTACAACATCAGACCACTCCCACAAACTGAGTAAGATTTCCTCTGATTGGTATGTGTTTGATTGACAGGTAAACGTCGAATCCGAGTGCACACTCTGTGTCTGCCGGTGGTCAGTCAGTTGAGTGAAGTGTTTGCTGGAGCTGATATCCAGGCCATCTCATGCCTTCTGGCCAACATGGGTGAGTAGAATAAACACACTGACATTTTAAGTGCAGTATATTATGTCAATATATTGTGCACAGTGTCCTGTTGCTAGTATGTGTATATATGTTGTTTTACATCACACTGTATTTATAGTAGGGCTGCCACTAATGTATATATTTTTTTTTTTTTTCAATTAATCTGTTAAAATGATTAATAAGAACAGTCATTTGAATTAAAAATAAATGCATTTTAATCCATTATTTAAAAAATTGTTATCCCATATCCTGCCCAAAACAATGCACAGTTTAGAAGGCAATGAAAACCAATATAGTGAATGTATCTTATGTAGGCTTACCATTTGAAAGTAAAAGTTTTTCACTGCTCTCATAAAAAATACAATTACTTGTGTTACATGTTGAATTTTGAACTTACATTAAATGTAAGAAATATTAAAGAAAAAATTTAAATGTAAATATTCAAGAAAAAATATATTTTAGACAAAATAATTGCGCTCATTGTTTACCAGAACTTCAAAATGAAAAGAAAGTTATTCAGGAAAATGTGTCTCAATCGCAGAATGCAATGTTATGGCGCTTTTCCACTGCGTGGTACAACTCGGCTCGGCACGGCTTGGCTCGGTTTGCGTTTCCACTGCAGTTCAGTACCGCTTTAGAGTGGGCGGGATTATTCACATGTCCTTATAGGTGCGCCTCCTCTATTGCCGCGACTCCTGAAAAACGTTTTCATTCCGCGTCGCCCCATCAAGCTCTCGCTGGATCCGCTCCTCTGCTATCAACGAGAGGAACGTCTGTACTTCCTCAACAGACAACGAAACAAACACTTTTTGGTTGTTAAAAAAGGTGCGCTCGTTCAAAACAGTTGCGTTCGATCCTTCGCTGGCTGTGCTGATTTAAATCTAGCGGTTCTGTTGTGTTTTTGTCGCAAGCTCAGTGACGCAGGTAGTGACGATTCTCTCCGGCCAATCCGTGATCAGCAGAGTTTACACGTCACGTTTTGGTAACGGTACGGTTCACTTGGAACCTCAACCGAGGTGGTACTAAAAAAAGTACCAGGTACTGTACCCAGTGGAAACCCCCCCAAAAGTGAACCGTACCGTGCCGTACCATGCTGTGGAAAAGCGCCATAAGTTACTTTGGATAAAAGTGGCAGCCAAATGCAAGTGACAGGACAAGTTGATGTTTTCCAAGCACGTTGCACAGATGTGATCAATCGATAATTGAAATTTGTTGCACTTTTATTTATTTATTCATCATTTAGTAGCAATTTTAGCAATCAGTTGTTGCAGCCCTAATTTTAAATAATTTAATGACATGCATTTTCACACTAGTGAGAGCATTTTTTCACCAACATGATGTTAAAACAAAACAATAATCACTATGGAGTTGTGTTTTCATCATTTAGGTTGATTGTTTGTTTTGCTTTGCTGGAAACATCATCTCTGTATCTGTTCGCAGCTATTGATCGCTCCATCTCCTCCAGTCTGTCTGATGCCAGAGACGCGTTAGTTAATGCCGTGGTGGATTGTTTAACGGCATATCGCGCTAACGGCTCAAACATCCAGCCCTCCGGCCTGATCGCCCCTGCAGCCCTGCGTCTCTTTCCTCTATATGTACTTGCTCTGCTCAAACAGGTGGGGGCGCTGAATGCACACACACCACCAGAGATTCACCTACTAAACAAATGTCATTCAAAAGCCATTAAAAGGATCAAGTCTGTTTCTTAGGGTGAAAAGTGCAAGGCAAAAGGCCCCAGATCTTCAGAATGCAGTAAATTGTTGTTTTTTCATCTGTTAATCATTTGATATACTTCATATGTTGCGTGTTTGGTCCTTCAGAAAGCTCTACGAACCGGCACCAGCACCCGTCTGGATGAGCGAGTGTTTTCCATGTGTGAGTTGAAGAGTCAGCCGCTGCAGCAGATCATGCACATGGTTCATCCGGACCTCTACCGCATCGACAACATGACCGAACTGGTAACACACATTCATACGGGTGTGGAATATAATGATGCAGGATTGTAGAGTCCATCCCTACTGATTAATATTCCTTACCACCATCTGTTGCCATTGAGCCTTTGAGCAACAGATTTAATCCCAGGTTATTCAGGGAGCGCTGGCCCTTTAATTAGTGACAGTATTATTAGTTTTCTGTCCATTGCTTTATGATAAAAAAAAAGCCTCCCTAAATGACAACATGCAAAGACATAACATAGTCATACTACAATAACCCAAACACGAACATCAAACACATTGTTGAGTAACACTTTCATTTGTTAACATTACTGAACTTACATTCCTTAACAATGAAAAGCACTTATTAATCTTAGTTCATCTTAATTTGAAAATTTACCAATACATTATTAAAATCAAATGTTGTGTCTGTTAACCTTAGATAAATGGGCATGAGATAACATGAACTAAATATGAACACCTGTATTTTTATTAACTAACAAATATTAATATATACTGTAACAAATGAATTGCTCATTGTTGGTTAATTTATGTTAATACATTTACTATCATTAACGAAGTGTTACCCATTCATGCTTTAAAATAGCTAGAGTTTTATAACTAAACTGTAGTTTTGGCCAAAAATATTTTGATTTATATATCAGTATGACAATAATATGAATTATTTTAATTTTAATTATTATTGTTCATTGTTGCTATTATTTACTATTATGTACTATTGTAATATGAGACAGTAATATATATATATATATATATATATATATATAAAGAGTATTAAAGTATTAGATAATATATAAAGAATCATATTTAGTTTTATTACTTTTTTGTTATTATACTAGTATTTTATTTTTAATAAATTATAGGACTACTATTTATCTTAAATTGTTCATTTTCAAATGATAAACCATCAAGCTTTTATTTTTTTTGGTGGAAAACTGCAGGAAGCCTTTAAAGTGTCTCTTTTGTTGTCAACAATCAGTTTATAAGCGCTTCTCATTACAGTTTGAGAAGATGGCTGGCACGTTATGTGACCTAAATCATGATTGGTTTTATTTCAGTTGATTGTGCAGCCCTACTTCAAACCTAAATAGATGTTAATATGGATTTACTTTTCCACCTGTAATAATTTCCTGCCATTTACAAAGTTATAAAAATCTTATTTTTTTATACATATTTACCAATGTTTAGATTTACTCACATGTTATAATACATCATTCTCAGACTTTTAAGTTAAATTGTAGTTGTATTGTGGCACTACAACAAACAAACAAAAACATAACTCTTCAAGTGAGTTGAAGTTGACATGCTTTTTCTAAAACCTCATGTATCAATCGTGACAATTAAAAAAAATCACTGCCAACAGCTAGTCAAATATCAGCAGCCAGTTTTTAAAAAAAGTAGCTAATAATGTTGAAGTGTAGGATAGAATGAATAGATTGATGTGCTGTATCTGTCCTGTAGGCGGCGCTGCACCTGAATGACTCTGTGATTCCTCAGCCTCCGTTACTGCAGCTCACTGCGGAGAAACTCACCAGAGAGGGTGCCTTCCTCATGGACTGTGGCAGCGTAAGCATTACTGCACAAAACCACACAAGTTATCAGGATAGAGCAATGTTGTGTCTCGGCAGCTTCTCTCATTAATTCTACACTGTGATTTCTGCCCTTTGCTCTGTAGGTGATGTATTTGTGGGTGGGGAAGTGCTGTAACGAGATGTTCATATGTGACGTGTTGGGCTTCCCCAATTATGCATCCTTACCGTCCAACATGGTGAGTGTGTGTGTGTGTGTGCGTGCATGGTGAACTGCTCTCCATTTCTCACAAGTATTTTCTTTCACCCTGTTGTGTTAAAGGTGACATATCATATTTATCCTAAGGAACAGGATTTTCATAACTTGAAATGAAATTAAAATTAACAGAGATAAAATAATATACAGGTACTAAAAATTGTAAAACTAAATAAACTAAAGCTTAATAAAAAATATATATATTTAGGCATATTGAAAAAAAAAAAGCACTTAAAAATAACAAAATTACTCAAATGTAATTCAATTATTAATAGAAAATATCTATAAAATCTAATTCAAAATATTTCCAAAAACTATAACAGTATATCAATGATACTAAAATAACACTGCAATGGACATTAAAAAAAATCTATTTTTGTTGCCTTTTTTTTTGTTGTTGCCTTTTTTGTTGTTGAAACATCAGGGAAGTGATTTATAGACTATGGCCTCTTACGTGTTAAAACAGCATTCCTGCCGCAAACACACATTGGCTCGTGTTTCTCAAACTCTTTGCTCACTTGATCATATTCTCCACGTTATGAAAGACAGAAGCTGCTTCTCATCAGCATTAGAAAATGAACCAAAGTTTGTCTTGAGTTCAGCTCATTTGTTTTTCATTTTGGAAGGCGTCACTGTCGGTCAGCATTATCTCACCCTGGAGGGGATTGTGGGCCATGTATCTGTTCTCTAAATGATCTAAACCTCACATAATTCACTCCAGTTTCAAAACAAAAACCACTGTCCTAAACATCTGAATGTTCCAGATTCCCCATACTAAGAAATCAGGTTGCCCACCCCAAATTTCATTTTATCTTTTTTAATTTTTCTGGACTCAGTTTTTTTGTTTGTTTGTTTTGTTAATGTTCTGAATTCCATTTTAATGTTTGTAATCAAAAAGCATGTCTAATTAATTAAAATCATGCAACTAATAGAATTTAACAATTTATTAAAAGGTTAACAAAATTCAATTTTAGGGCCCTATGAAATCAGTTGTATTTTTCCCCAAATTCCTTTTTTTTTTTCTTGATTCTGTATTAATGTATAATGTATAAATTAATAAATAATGTATAAATTGAATGCTAATGACCAAAAGTGTCTAATTACTTTAAATCATGTAACTTGCAGAATTTAACAACAATTTATTAAAAGTTTATCATAAGTTACATTTTTGGGGCCCTATGGAGTTTCCATTTTACTTTTAAATTCTGTGTTTTCAGTTTGAGTTTTTATGGATTCCATTTTAATGGTTTAATTACATTGATTATTACATAATAATCAAAAAATCATGTCTAATCAATTTAAACAACTTAATAATTAAGCTTTTTACAATAATAGTTTCACAATAAATGATTCATTTCAGAAATTCTGTTGTCTGTTTTATTTTTTTTAGTTATGATTTAGTACCATATATATTATCAAAAACATTGGTAATCAGAGTCATTAAACATATATAATTTATTTAATATGGAAATCAAATAAATTTTTTGCTGCAGAAAGTGCTTTACCTTTCATTTTATTGACATGAATAGAAAATTTTGAATGAATAGAAAACCCGTTTATTGTTGTTTTCCAGACTGAGATCCCTGAGCTGCAGACGACGTATTCAGAGCGAACTCGAGCGTTCATTTCTTGGCTGCTGGAGTCTAGAACCTTCCATCCTGCTTTTCATGTGGTCAAGTATGTCTGCTCTCTCTGTTTCTCCTAAATCCATACAGCTTTCTTCCCCTCCATCTTTCCCAATCTCTATATCTCTCCCTTTCGGCCCCTGTTATTCATAGTCACAGGGCAGCATATTGTTCCTGAGGGAGGATGGTGTGTTTTTTATGCTATCACAGACTGACTCCTCTCACTGTGGGAGTTGCATTCCTTCGAAAGTTTTTTTTAGATATTGCATGGTTTTGAAATCCATGTTTTAAAAAAGAGCCCACTAACATTTCTCTCAGTTTTAAAGGAATACTTCACCCAAAAATGAAGTTTCCTGATTATTTACTCACCCCCACGTCTTCTAAGATGTAGATGTTTTGTTTCTTCAGCCGATGAGAAAATTTGAAAATATTCCAGGATTTTTCTCCATTTAATGCAGGTGATTGGGGCTCAATATAGACCATTTTTGATGGTACAAAATATGAAGCTCTATTTAGACCGCTTCAAAATAATCCACACATCCCCAGCTGACAAAAAAGACTCTCTTCTAGTAGAATGATCATTTCTATTATTAAAAAAAAGTGTATGTGTATATATATATTAAGGGATGGGCATTTTTGGCAATTTTTCATTTCGATCATCGATAGGTTTCAATAACGAATACTCGTAGTACTGTTATGAAAATGAATGTTAAAAATAAAAACATTACATGAAAACCTGTCTATGAAAACATGAACACATGATTAGAACACTTAGATTATGATTATGATGCAGCAATGTTATTAAAAAAATAAGCATCTAAAAAGGAATAGCTGCCTTAAGCTGAAGAGTGACTTTATGCCAATAAATTGAAGCCCGTTCTATGACACATCCTATGATATTAATCAGATAACTTAGATACATAACATAGATGCAACATTACAACTTGTATATGCACAAAAGGATGCAAATGCCAGTGAACTTTTAAGTTACGCGTTATAGCGTGAGATAGAGAGAGAGAGCTCCCGCCGTGATGCGCTTTCATAACAGCGCGCTGAAACATGGCCAAGGAAAGAAGTCAGAATTTATTATAGATTTCACATTCTATAATGTTCTCATTACAATGCTATGTTTATGGCAGATTTTTGCTATATTTTCATCTACATTACCAAGTGATTCCTGAATCGCGTTTTCAAAGCCATACGAAGTACGAAATGTTTTTTATTGAAGTATACCTACTGTTGAACAAATATGAGGGAAAAAATCACTGCTGCATTATTATAACATCAGTATTTAAAAAACAAAAGAAACATCTAAAAGCAATATGACCATCTCAAATAACTAATTTGAGCATGAAACTAAACACTGATAATATGCAGCGAATTCAGCATGTAAATAAATGTTAATATCCCAATGCATCCTATATTGAAATAATCAGATATGTATGTAGCTAACCCAGACATCACTACGTGATTTCGAAGCCATGCTTCTCTCTCTTCTCACGTCTATATTTTGGATATATATTATATATT
>NW_015551069.1:295446-297478 GCF_001515605.1 Sinocyclocheilus anshuiensis | reverse complement strand
CTTATTAAAACGCTCGGACCGAGCATTTTGATTGGACGAACATTTCTTGGTCCTACGCCTTCCACAGAATATATAAATACAGATAAATACATTTAGACCACTTAACTTAATGATTGCTATCGGGATGTGAAGAGACTTTCAACCAGCATAACAAAAAATGTTTCTGAAGACAATCACCTATTGCACCTTTAACGGCCACCCAAGTATATATGGATAAACATTTTTGCTTTTCTTATTTTTATCCTCGTACTTTTTTTATCCACCCAAAATAATGAAACCATCCGCGATCGATTAACTAGTAGAAAATCTCCCCTCGCCCTACACATTTTGTATCTGCTCGTTTTGTGTGCGTGAGAACTGTTTACTCCCACTGACGTTCCCACGTGCGCTGCAGAGACGCGGCGGATATTTCACAAAGACAGGGCTCGACAGTGCAGGCGCTTCAGTCGCAAATAAAAATAGATGCGCACAAACTGTAAAATGTATTCAAAGAGTACATGTGCAAATAAAGCAAAATCCCTCCGGGTGAGTTTTCTTAAATTTAGTCTTCAATACATGAAATGGTAAAACAAACGTCTTAATGATCATTTTAAGTCGTCTTATATTTTGGGGATGGAAAAACATAAATTGCTATACAGCCTATCGATTATTAAACTTAAAAATTATTTCATTACCAAAAAAAGGAGCGCTGCACATTGCAGTGTCACAAGGTGGCGCTGTTGCGCGTTCCATCAATTAATAGCGCACATTTATGCCAAGCGATTGCTTATGAACTCGAGTTGATGAATTATGACACTGTCTACTTTATGACCTTTATATAATATGTTTTAGACCGTTGTAAGAATGCATATTTTCTCTCTCATCTGAAGGATCAGCCCGCAATAGTATAGACATTTCAAAATTAGAGTCCCGGTGTATTTCGGGCTTGTTTATAATTAAAAGTCACACGTTACGTTTTTTTTTTTTCTTTCTTTTTTTTCTGGGCATTATTGGTATTTTGGTTACACAATTAATTGTATTTCATTTAATTTCCATTTCATTCATAGTAAACTATTGTAGTTTCTGGCTGGGATGCTTCCTCACAGGAAGAAAAGACTAAGAACATTATTTGACACATATTATTCAATATTAGGGGTGTAACGATACATGTATTCGTATTGAACCGTTCGGTACGAGGCTTTCGGTTCGGTACGCATTACAAACCGAACGATTCGTTGGAGTAATCCTATTACATTTGGAAAATAAAAGAGCTTAAAGTGTGTGAAATATAATGTACTCCAGGTTGTGACGGTGAGGTAGTTTGTTATAGTTTTCTTTTATTCGCTTTTAAATAGCTTGTAAATGCCTGTGCGCATTTTACTTTCACTTTCGAATTAGCAGCAAATCAATTGATTGAATTGACAGCAACACAGTATGACAAACTCACTTATATTAAACATAGAATGTTTAATTTATTAACTAAACAAATACAAATACACCATGCTATAGGTCTAATATAAAATGAGAAATAACTTACAAAGTTTAAACATTAAACACTGAAAATCAGCAAACAAATAAGAAACAAATGTTAAAAAAGGTTCCAAAATCATCTTAGATAAATGGCAAACGTCAAAAGGCCTTCCAAAGTCTAAACTAATTTTAAAGCATGGCGCTTTTGTATTTCGTTTCGAAACTAAATCTTCCGCCAACCTTTTGTCTTTCTCACCTCACTCAGCTCGACTCTCCTGATAAATGAAATCTGACTCCTGCCGCTGATCTGAGATGTGACTTTTGTTAGGCACACTGCATTATTCAAAATAAAAAAATAATACTTTATGATGTTAGTTTTAATAAATTAAAAAATTGTAAAAATCAAGGACATTTCTCTAGCATTTCGTTCTTTTTGCAGTATCGTAAGCGTACCGAACCGTGACACCACTGTATCGAACCGAAACGTGAATTTTGTGAACCGTTACACCCTTAATATATATATATATATATATATATATATATATATATATATATATATATATAAAAAAGAATATATAATATA
>NW_015551069.1:288150-294960 GCF_001515605.1 Sinocyclocheilus anshuiensis | reverse complement strand
TATTTATATATTAGGGGTGTAACGATACACGTATTCCTATTGAACCATTCGGTACGAGGCTTTCGGTTCGGTACGCTTTACAAACCGAACGATTCATTGGAGTAATCCTATTACATTTGGAAAATAAAAGAGCTTAAAGTGTGTGAAATATAATGTACTCCAGGTTGTGACGGTGAGGTAGTTTGTTATAGTTTTCTTTTATTCGCTTTTAAATAGCTTGTAAATGCCTGTGCGCATTTTACTTTCACTTTCGAATTAGTCGTGTGATCTCATATGAAGTAGTTCTCTGACAAGCTATGCAAAATCGCGTTCATAATCGCAGACGATATAATCGTAGGATTATGAAATCAATGAAATCGTTCGCAATAATGACAGCTGTTTGCGTATCTTCTCAGTGAACTATGGCTCTGTGTAGTAAATGCTGCTCCATCTGGGCACTGTAGCGCAAGACTGCAATTCAGCCCTCCTGGATGCAATTCAAGAGAAGAAGACACAGCGCTTCAGTTCAGAGCAAACGCAGCCGAACCTGTGGCTGGTGAGCGGCGTTTGGATGAATATGTAAATATATACTGTAGGGCTGCACGATTAATCGAACGCGATTAATTGTGATCGTCATGCACATTTTGTCAGTAAAGCCGGTTCTGTGATTAGTCTGTTTATTCAGCTGCAGCGATAGGCATTTCCTGGATTTCTTCTTCGGTGCATATTTGGATTTTCAGCGCGAGAGCGCCCTCTGGCCTTCGGATGGAGATTTACTACTGATCACAGAACTGTGCTTCACTGAAAGATACGCATGACAATCGCAGCTTCTGCCTAATCGCAATTTATTGCCTTTGCGATTTAATTTCGATTAATTGTGCAGCCCTAATTTACTGCGTGCTTTCCTCTCAATAACAAAATAAACACATCAAAAACTGACTAGCCTTAAATCAAGCAGCTTTACAGTATTAAACATGAAAAACCAGAGTCAGTGTCGCTTTCAGTTAGAATTGATTTTCGGTTATAAAGCAGCTCTCCAGTGTGGAGCTAGCAATTTATAAAATCTTTTTATTAGTGGGGAAAAAACATTTAATTAAAGTTATAGTTTGGTTTGCAGAGATCAAAGCTTGATCTAGCTCAGGACTGTTTTGATTATCATAACCCTATAAGGTATTTTAAGAGAGATTATGTTGTGAATGAAATAGTTTACCCAAAAATAAAACGTCTTATCACTTAACCTTTATTTTGTTTCTTATCCATATGACTTACAAAAAGAGATTTTAGGCAGGATGATGTGTATCATTCAGCTACTTTTTCATATAGCTAATTAAATGGTGAATGAGAGTTTCTCTGCCATCTCATTTTGTGTGCCATATATATATTTATTTGTATAAATTAATTGTATAACTGTAATTACATAATGACTTTCAAAAGCTGAAGTGATTACCTTAATTTATTTGTTAGAATATGTCTATCTCAATATTTTAACTAATTGCAAAAGTTGAATAATCAATTAATGTCTACTGATTAATCAGTGAACTAATTGATGATTAGTCGATTAATCGTTAGAATAATCGATTGAATAATCGATTATCAAAATAATCGTTTGTTGCAGCCCTAGTTCAGTTGCATTAGATTTTTACATTTTTGATGTGTATAATTACTGTAATTATTTACATTTAACCAGGCAAGTCAGTTAAGAAAAAAGTTTATTATTATTTATTATGTAATGGAATTATAAAAAACATCCAATCAGAATCACAACTTTCCATTTTATAATGCATAGTGTTATTTTATAATATATATTATTTTCTAATATTCTAATATTTATAAATACTTTGAAAATGAGCTTTTATTCTTATATTTTCAGTTTTCATTGTAATGTAGTGATTTTTTTTACTTTCATAGTATTTTTTTTTTTGTTTTGTTTTTTTGTCCATAAATGACAGAATTTTTATTTTCATTGGATGGACTGTCCTTTCAAAGACTAGAAATCAAAATTGATCACAATTTATATTTTGATGAAAGATTGGAAGACACATGCACAGATAAATCATTCACAGTAAAATAGGGCCAGTTATGATTTCATGTTGACTTTAACCCTCATGCAATTGTTTTTCTCCAGGGACGACGCCTCGACCAAGACCAGTTTTTTCCAGCACCTCGTGGAGGACCGCACTGAATCTGCCTTCTCTTATTACGAGTTCTTGCTTCACGTTCAGCAGCAGATGTCGAAGTAGAATGGAGGAACCTCATCGAACCGGCCCCAGGTTTAAGGCTAGCTTCTGTTCCGCGGCTCAACTATAGCAAGGGAGCTCTTTGATTGGACCGCAAAGAGGCAGAGACACGCCCCCTGGCCCCACCGGCCAATCAAAGCCTGTGGCTCTGTGGGGGAAGTGTTTAAAGACAATTAAGGATAAAAGAAGTTAAAAAGTCAATGTTTATTGGAGTATTATGGCAAAAAAAGTGAGCACAGAGGACAAAGATGAAATGTGGACTTGACTTGCACATAGAGACACTGAACAAGTTTTCAATCATTCCCATCTGCTTACTCCCCTTTCATATTTAGCCATCATCATGAGTAGCCAGATGCAGCGAAGAACATTTTCTGTGTTCATTTTCCTGTGTTATATTGTGTTTGTTTCCATTGTCAGAATCATTGTAAGCATGTATTTTTGGGTTTTAATACATGCAAAACATGCAGAGTTCCTTGTTGCATATTATTATTCACTCTAAACCATCCGCTCATACACACTTTGTGCTTTTATGTTTTCTTTATTTGCTCCTTTTGTTCTCCTGTCACTTCCCCTCTCCCAATGCCTCCTGTCCTTATGTAATGTGGCTTTTGAAACCGTGTCCGTCGTGATGGTGTAATAATTCATCTGTCTTCATCCAGCATCGACTCAACAGTGGCTGCTCAACTTCTCCTCTTGTCTTCTCAACATCAGCTGCTTGAAACCGTTCAATGAAGCTACGAAGTTCCTCGCTGGCAACGCATTGTTTTCTTTGAGACCAACAAATGTTGCTATCCACTTTGTAACTCAACACAAAAAAATATTTTAATGTGCTATAATTTATGCCAAGCTTATTGAATAAAATGAAATGATAATTCTAGTTGGGGTGTTTGGTTCATTGTCTGCTGCAGATATCATTTGTATAGTAAGTTTCTTTGGATAATTGGAATTTTTTTTTTAGATAATTAATTGGATATTTTTTCATTATTATTATATTTATTTACATTTATTTAACCAGACAAGTCAGTTAAGAAAATAGTGAGATATATATATATATTATTTGCAAGGACAGTCTATTTTCGTTTTTCTAAACTTAAAATGAGGATTGAAACTTTATACATAAAATGAAATTGAAAGTATCCAATCTGAATAAGAACTCCATTTTTATGTATAATAAAAAGTATTGTTTTAGTATTATAACGTATTTTATAGTATGTATTAATATTTTGAATTAGCTTTTAATTTTGTTTTTATTGTAATTTGAATTTAAGTTTAGTAAGTTTACAGTAATTTTGTGTTTTTGTCTTTTAGTTGTTTTTTATATTTAGCTTTATTTCAGTTTTAGAGTTAATTATTTAGTGCTTGAACTTGTTTTAGTTATAATAATCTAAATTCAAAAGCTTTCAATAGTTTTAGTTAACAGTTGTAAAAAATGTCCTCTAAAAAAGCAGAAATGGAAGCAATTACTTCTGTAATCTGACCAATATTTTTAAGTATCTAAAATGAGACTATTAACAGGGATTTATTTCCCTGTGGGTGTGTGAATGACTTTATTTGTTACTGATAATCAAGGGGGAGTGAAAGCAAAACACTTTATGTTTGCTGTTCTTAAAAGTTTCAGTGCAGAGAGGAAAATAAAACACTTTTCGTTTAGTCTTACTGAGGAGGAAAGTGGGCGCATGATCGTTATTCTTTCTATTCCCTGTGAATCAGCCTGTAGTTAACCACAACAAACACTAAAAATACCTCCTTCCATGTTCCCCCGAGAACATTTAAGTCATTCTGGTCCTCGTTGAATTTCCATGCTTAGATTGTTCATGATTAATGATTCCTCAAATCGTTCCATAAGCGCGCGCTGCAGTTCCTTACCGCTTTAAATTTTCGCGCTCTTTAAAGTTTGCTGGATTCTGATTGGCTGTTTATTTTCTTGTTCATCAGCTGGGAAAAAAACTTTCTGTAACAGTGACTCCGTGTGGTGTGGACTTTTTTTAATTTATAGAGATTTTTTAAACTATATCTTTCTATTTATCGTTATAGTTATCATTCTAAGTAAGAATGGGCCTTGAGTCCAGAATATCACAGAAACCTGAGGCGGGTCAGTAGGCTAAAAAAAACACCCAAATCACCCTAGCAACATAACAGTAAGTATTCTTTTACTAAAGTAAAGATCTAGTATTATATTTCCCATGTAAAACAGTGTCCTTTGAAAGCCATTGAGAGAGTTTGTGTTGAAGAGTGAGATTAGAGTCCATTGGTGCAGTCATGGGTAATGCACCATAAACACAAGTGCTCTCTCATGCTGCGCGTCATTAAGATCGAAAATTACCATAGAGTGTTGCCACAGTCCGTGGATTTCACAGTTGCAGTGTCTGAAAATGATTATTGTTCTCATGCAGATGGTGGGAATGTGGGGGGAAAAAAACAAATGTTTACTTCTTATGTAAAGCTCAACATATACTTATGGTGCATTCAAGTCATGTCGGATAGATCGTATTTACAAGTTGAACGCACATGAACGCCACCACAAAGTCGTTATTACGAGTGGGAAACTCTAAATTTTCTTTAAGCCCTGAGTTTCCGAGTTGGGGGCGTGTCAATGAGAAACATGGCGGAATCGATGGATGCAACGTCTGTAGTTGACGGTAAATTTTTGTTTAAATTGATAGTTTAGTTGTCCTATAAACTTAAATTGGTCATGTTCTTGTTACGCAGCTGAAATCCAAGTAAAAAATGCAGACCCTGTTGTATTTTCTTGTAATTTATTAAAAGAAGGTACACCGCCATCTTGTGCCGACTAAACTGACTTGAACGCACCTGACGTCGTAATTGCGACTTGTCAACTCGTAAGTACGAACGTCCCAGGAGGACTTGAACGCAGCATTAGGTTTTTTGCATATGATAAGTATGCATACAGTACACGTGACAAATTCCATAATCAGCATATGCCATGATCCAGACAATGTTGGAAGAGGGAACATCCGAATTTAAATGTCCCATTTCTAACCACAGAGAGTTCCAGTCAATCGCACGTCATGTGAACATATTGACCACGTCGCCATGACACAACAAGAACATTTCATATTTTTGTGTCAATTATGGCAAAAACAGAAAAAAGAATTAACATAAAATGCTGCCATTAATTTTGACAACAGCTAAAAATTAATGTTTTGAAGTTTGACATGAGGTAGCTCCACAATATGCTCGTTGGAAGCAGTGACGTCAAATGACGCGTCTCGCTGAGGTAAGAATTGATCGATCTGCCCCGAGTTCAAAGGTAGGATGTCCAACTTCAAGCGGCGTTCCAGGCATTATTTCCAAGTAGTAGGTGGGAAAATTTAGAATTTCAAATTGTCTAAAGGTGCATTCACGCCATATCACAATTACCGTGATTACAAGATAGCAACTTGTAAAAAGCGTTCACGTCCTCGTAGAACTCGTAATTATAACTTATGAACTGGGACTTTTCTGAGAGCTACAATTCATTGGGCACTATGTGCGATCGTTCCGAGTCCAAGGGTGTGAACAGCTCCAAGTAGAATGTCACGTGTTGTCATTTCGAAATTACAGTAATTATGAAATGGCGTGAATGCAGCATAGGACGCACATATTGTACTGTAGGGTTGCCAGGTCTGCGAAACAAAACCAGCCCAACTGCTAATCAAAACTTGCTCAATTGCATTTTTTCCTTCGTATTCTACTCCGTCAAATTAGCATTGTGTGGCAACAGTGTAAAAGTACCCCAATTACGCAGAAAAACCACGGACTTGGCAACACCGTGGAGTCATAATTTTACCCCATGGCCTATAAAACAAAAAATTTAAAAAATCACAAGAAATTTTACATTGAAAATTGTGCATGTGACAATGTGATTGTGTGATATTAAGAGATATCCACAACTCTAGTTTAAACTAGTATAAAGATATTTTATGAGTGATAACTTCTGGAGAGAAATAGCGCAGACACTGGACAAGGATGAAATTTCAAGTGTGCACAACAAGTCACTTTGATCAGAGCAATATGGCGATGTATACTGTACATTTTAGCTGTTTTTGCTTTTAAGTGACTTTAATCAAGCTATAAAGGTGCTGTAAATTGTTTCATTATATATTCTATCATAAAAAAGACAGTTCCGAGTTTCCCACTTGTGCTTACGACTTTGTGGTTCCGTTCATGAATTGGACACATCATACATTTATTTGTACACACATGCTAAGCATTTGTATCAAAACTAAAGTGTACTTTGGGCTTAAGCTGACTTTTAGGATAGTTTCAGATTTAAAATGTACAATTATAGGTTTGATGATGTATCGTGAATTGTTCATGAATGCACACAGGAGGTTCACGGTTGGCCGGTGTAGATGGGAACACGTTTCCTCCCCTGCCGAGATTACACATTACACACACAGACTTTCCCTGCACAAAGGGTCTTTTTTCAGTAAGACACACCTATGAGACTCTCTGAGGGCTTGTTTAGTGATGGAGCATGACGTTCAAGGCTCATAACCACACAATGTATTTGTAAACAAGTGGTCATTTTGAGCGGGACAGACTTCACCCGCTGCCCTCCTGACACACACACACACACACACACACACAC
>NW_015551069.1:278268-285847 GCF_001515605.1 Sinocyclocheilus anshuiensis | reverse complement strand
GTTGAATCAATGAAAGCAGTTAAATCTTCTGTTTATTCAGCTGCAGCGATAGGCATTTCCTGGATTTCTTCTTCGGTGCATATTTGGATTTTCAGCGCGAGAGCGCCCTCTGGCCTTCGGATGGAGATTTACTACTGATCACAGAACTGTGCTTCACTGAAAGATACGCATGACAATCGCAGCTTCTGCCTAATCGCAATTTATTGCCTTTGCGATTTAATTTCGATTAATTGTGCAGCCCTAATTTACTGCGTGCTTTCCTCTCAATAACAAAATAAACACATCAAAAACTGACAGAAAGCAGCAGTTTAAAACGCATCTGATTACAGCGATGTGGATGTTTGCACGAGCTCTGCAGTTTAGTACTCCAGTAAAGTCCAGTCACGTTTATTTATATAGTACTTTATGCAATAGATAGCCTTAAATCAAGCAGCTTTACAGTATTAAACATGAAAAACCAGAGTCAGTGTCGCTTTCAGTTAGAATTGATTTTCGGTTATAAAGCAGCTCTCCAGTGTGGAGCTAGCAATTTATAAAATCTTTTTATTAGTGGGGAAAAAACATTTAATTAAAGTTATAGTTTGGTTTGCAGAGATCAAAGCTTGATCTAGCTCAGGACTGTTTTGATTATCATAACCCTATAAGGTATTTTAAGAGAGATTATGTTGTGAATGAAATAGTTTACCCAAAAATAAAACGTCTTATCACTTAACCTTTATTTTGTTTCTTATCCATATGACTTACAAAAAGAGATTTTAGGCAGGATGATGTGTATCATTCAGCTACTTTTTCATATAGCTAATTAAATGGTGAATGAGAGTTTCTCTGCCATCTCATTTTGTGTGCCATATATATATTTATTTGTATAAATTAATTGTATAACTGTAATTACATAATGACTTTCAAAAGCTGAAGTGATTACCTTAATTTATTTGTTAGAATATGTCTATCTCAATATTTTAACTAATTGCAAAAGTTGAATAATCAATTAATGTCTACTGATTAATCAGTGAACTAATTGATGATTAGTCGATTAATCGTTAGAATAATCGATTGAATAATCGATTATCAAAATAATCGTTTGTTGCAGCCCTAGTTCAGTTGCATTAGATTTTTACATTTTTGATGTGTATAATTACTGTAATTATTTACATTTAACCAGGCAAGTCAGTTAAGAAAAAAGTTTATTATTATTTATTATGTAATGGAATTATAAAAAACATCCAATCAGAATCACAACTTTCCATTTTATAATGCATAGTGTTATTTTATAATATATATTATTTTCTAATATTCTAATATTTATAAATACTTTGAAAATGAGCTTTTATTCTTATATTTTCAGTTTTCATTGTAATGTAGTGATTTTTTTTACTTTCATAGTATTTTTTTTTTTGTTTTGTTTTTTTGTCCATAAATGACAGAATTTTTATTTTCATTGGATGGACTGTCCTTTCAAAGACTAGAAATCAAAATTGATCACAATTTATATTTTGATGAAAGATTGGAAGACACATGCACAGATAAATCATTCACAGTAAAATAGGGCCAGTTATGATTTCATGTTGACTTTAACCCTCATGCAATTGTTTTTCTCCAGGGACGACGCCTCGACCAAGACCAGTTTTTTCCAGCACCTCGTGGAGGACCGCACTGAATCTGCCTTCTCTTATTACGAGTTCTTGCTTCACGTTCAGCAGCAGATGTCGAAGTAGAATGGAGGAACCTCATCGAACCGGCCCCAGGTTTAAGGCTAGCTTCTGTTCCGCGGCTCAACTATAGCAAGGGAGCTCTTTGATTGGACCGCAAAGAGGCAGAGACACGCCCCCTGGCCCCACCGGCCAATCAAAGCCTGTGGCTCTGTGGGGGAAGTGTTTAAAGACAATTAAGGATAAAAGAAGTTAAAAAGTCAATGTTTATTGGAGTATTATGGCAAAAAAAGTGAGCACAGAGGACAAAGATGAAATGTGGACTTGACTTGCACATAGAGACACTGAACAAGTTTTCAATCATTCCCATCTGCTTACTCCCCTTTCATATTTAGCCATCATCATGAGTAGCCAGATGCAGCGAAGAACATTTTCTGTGTTCATTTTCCTGTGTTATATTGTGTTTGTTTCCATTGTCAGAATCATTGTAAGCATGTATTTTTGGGTTTTAATACATGCAAAACATGCAGAGTTCTTTGTTGCATATTATTATTCACTCTAAACCATCCGCTCATACACACTTTGTGCTTTTATGTTTTCTTTATTTGCTCCTTTTGTTCTCCTGTCACTTCCCCTCTCCCAATGCCTCCTGTCCTTATGTAATGTGGCTTTTGAAACCGTGTCCGTCGTGATGGTGTAATAATTCATCTGTCTTCATCCAGCATCGACTCAACAGTGGCTGCTCAACTTCTCCTCTTGTCTTCTCAACATCAGCTGCTTGAAACCGTTCAATGAAGCTACGAAGTTCCTCGCTGGCAACGCATTGTTTTCTTTGAGACCAACAAATGTTGCTATCCACTTTGTAACTCAACACAAAAAAATATTTTAATGTGCTATAATTTATGCCAAGCTTATTGAATAAAATGAAATGATAATTCTAGTTGGGGTGTTTGGTTCATTGTCTGCTGCAGATATCATTTGTATAGTAAGTTTCTTTGGATAATTGGAATTTTTTTTTTAGATAATTAATTGGATATTTTTTCATTATTATTATATTTATTTACATTTATTTAACCAGACAAGTCAGTTAAGAAAATAGTGAGATATATATATATATATTATTTGCAAGGACAGTCTATTTTCGTTTTTCTAAACTTAAAATGAGGATTGAAACTTTATACATAAAATGAAATTGAAAGTATCCAATCTGAATAAGAACTCCATTTTTATGTATAATAAAAAGTATTGTTTTAGTATTATAACGTATTTTATAGTATGTATTAATATTTTGAATTAGCTTTTAATTTTGTTTTTATTGTAATTTGAATTTAAGTTTAGTAAGTTTACAGTAATTTTGTGTTTTTGTCTTTTAGTTGTTTTTTATATTTAGCTTTATTTCAGTTTTAGAGTTAATTATTTAGTGCTTGAACTTGTTTTAGTTATAATAATCTAAATTCAAAAGCTTTCAATAGTTTTAGTTAACAGTTGTAAAAAATGTCCTCTAAAAAAGCAGAAATGGAAGCAATTACTTCTGTAATCTGACCAATATTTTTAAGTATCTAAAATGAGACTATTAACAGGGATTTATTTCCCTGTGGGTGTGTGAATGACTTTATTTGTTACTGATAATCAAGGGGGAGTGAAAGCAAAACACTTTATGTTTGCTGTTCTTAAAAGTTTCAGTGCAGAGAGGAAAATAAAACACTTTTCGTTTAGTCTTACTGAGGAGGAAAGTGGGCGCATGATCGTTATTCTTTCTATTCCCTGTGAATCAGCCTGTAGTTAACCACAACAAACACTAAAAATACCTCCTTCCATGTTCCCCCGAGAACATTTAAGTCATTCTGGTCCTCGTTGAATTTCCATGCTTAGATTGTTCATGATTAATGATTCCTCAAATCGTTCCATAAGCGCGCGCTGCAGTTCCTTACCGCTTTAAATTTTCGCGCTCTTTAAAGTTTGCTGGATTCTGATTGGCTGTTTATTTTCTTGTTCATCAGCTGGGAAAAAAACTTTCTGTAACAGTGACTCCGTGTGGTGTGGACTTTTTTTAATTTATAGAGATTTTTTAAACTATATCTTTCTATTTATCGTTATAGTTATCATTCTAAGTAAGAATGGGCCTTGAGTCCAGAATATCACAGAAACCTGAGGCGGGTCAGTAGGCTAAAAAAAACACCCAAATCACCCTAGCAACATAACAGTAAGTATTCTTTTACTAAAGTAAAGATCTAGTATTATATTTCCCATGTAAAACAGTGTCCTTTGAAAGCCATTGAGAGAGTTTGTGTTGAAGAGTGAGATTAGAGTCCATTGGTGCAGTCATGGGTAATGCACCATAAACACAAGTGCTCTCTCATGCTGCGCGTCATTAAGATCGAAAATTACCATAGAGTGTTGCCACAGTCCGTGGATTTCACAGTTGCAGTGTCTGAAAATGATTATTGTTCTCATGCAGATGGTGGGAATGTGGGGGGAAAAAAACAAATGTTTACTTCTTATGTAAAGCTCAACATATACTTATGGTGCATTCAAGTCATGTCGGATAGATCGTATTTACAAGTTGAACGCACATGAACGCCACCACAAAGTCGTTATTACGAGTGGGAAACTCTAAATTTTCTTTAAGCCCTGAGTTTCCGAGTTGGGGGCGTGTCAATGAGAAACATGGCGGAATCGATGGATGCAACGTCTGTAGTTGACGGTAAATTTTTGTTTAAATTGATAGTTTAGTTGTCCTATAAACTTAAATTGGTCATGTTCTTGTTACGCAGCTGAAATCCAAGTAAAAAATGCAGACCCTGTTGTATTTTCTTGTAATTTATTAAAAGAAGGTACACCGCCATCTTGTGCCGACTAAACTGACTTGAACGCACCTGACGTCGTAATTGCGACTTGTCAACTCGTAAGTACGAACGTCCCAGGAGGACTTGAACGCAGCATTAGGTTTTTTGCATATGATAAGTATGCATACAGTACACGTGACAAATTCCATAATCAGCATATGCCATGATCCAGACAATGTTGGAAGAGGGAACATCCGAATTTAAATGTCCCATTTCTAACCACAGAGAGTTCCAGTCAATCGCACGTCATGTGAACATATTGACCACGTCGCCATGACACAACAAGAACATTTCATATTTTTGTGTCAATTATGGCAAAAACAGAAAAAAGAATTAACATAAAATGCTGCCATTAATTTTGACAACAGCTAAAAATTAATGTTTTGAAGTTTGACATGAGGTAGCTCCACAATATGCTCGTTGGAAGCAGTGACGTCAAATGACGCGTCTCGCTGAGGTAAGAATTGATCGATCTGCCCCGAGTTCAAAGGTAGGATGTCCAACTTCAAGCGGCGTTCCAGGCATTATTTCCAAGTAGTAGGTGGGAAAATTTAGAATTTCAAATTGTCTAAAGGTGCATTCACGCCATATCACAATTACCGTGATTACAAGATAGCAACTTGTAAAAAGCGTTCACGTCCTCGTAGAACTCGTAATTATAACTTATGAACTGGGACTTTTCTGAGAGCTACAATTCATTGGGCACTATGTGCGATCGTTCCGAGTCCAAGGGTGTGAACAGCTCCAAGTAGAATGTCACGTGTTGTCATTTCGAAATTACAGTAATTATGAAATGGCGTGAATGCAGCATAGGACGCACATATTGTACTGTAGGGTTGCCAGGTCTGCGAAACAAAACCAGCCCAACTGCTAATCAAAACTTGCTCAATTGCATTTTTTCCTTCGTATTCTACTCCGTCAAATTAGCATTGTGTGGCAACAGTGTAAAAGTACCCCAATTACGCAGAAAAACCACGGACTTGGCAACACCGTGGAGTCATAATTTTACCCCATGGCCTATAAAACAAAAAATTTAAAAAATCACAAGAAATTTTACATTGAAAATTGTGCATGTGACAATGTGATTGTGTGATATTAAGAGATATCCACAACTCTAGTTTAAACTAGTATAAAGATATTTTATGAGTGATAACTTCTGGAGAGAAATAGCGCAGACACTGGACAAGGATGAAATTTCAAGTGTGCACAACAAGTCACTTTGATCAGAGCAATATGGCGATGTATACTGTACATTTTAGCTGTTTTTGCTTTTAAGTGACTTTAATCAAGCTATAAAGGTGCTGTAAATTGTTTCATTATATATTCTATCATAAAAAAGACAGTTCCGAGTTTCCCACTTGTGCTTACGACTTTGTGGTTCCGTTCATGAATTGGACACATCATACATTTATTTGTACACACATGCTAAGCATTTGTATCAAAACTAAAGTGTACTTTGGGCTTAAGCTGACTTTTAGGATAGTTTCAGATTTAAAATGTACAATTATAGGTTTGATGATGTATCGTGAATTGTTCATGAATGCACACAGGAGGTTCACGGTTGGCCGGTGTAGATGGGAACACGTTTCCTCCCCTGCCGAGATTACACATTACACACACAGACTTTCCCTGCACAAAGGGTCTTTTTTCAGTAAGACACACCTATGAGACTCTCTGAGGGCTTGTTTAGTGATGGAGCATGACGTTCAAGGCTCATAACCACACAATGTATTTGTAAACAAGTGGTCATTTTGAGCGGGACAGACTTCACCCGCTGCCCTCCTGACACACACACACACACACACACACACACACTTCTGCTGTTGGCAGCGTCTCTTTTCCACTACAGAACTCTTTGATATTTCTTGGGAATGATGTCACACGCTTCCTCCTGCCCAGATAAATGACCACATTTTCCCTTTACGTGATCCAAGCATGTTTCTCGTCTCTTTGTCTCTCGTCTGTGCTTTGGATACAGCATGACATGCAGATCTCTGTAATTATTCAGTGGAACATTTTGCATCATTTTGTTCTGTTGTTTGTATACACGCACACATAGATGGGTTTTTTATGCATTAAATGTATCGCTGGCCACAGAAAAACATGGTGGCATTTCCTGTCTGAGCACAATATGTATTGTTTGACAGGAAACGTGGGAGAGTGCGGTATTCCTCACAATAGGCAGATTACATCTTAAGGGGTCAGTAAACATGGTCTCTGCCTCTTTAAAAAAAACACACAAATGTCAGTGGTTTTATTTACAATCATCTGATCCACAGTGGAATCTGTTTATAGTCTTTACTTAATCTGTTTAGAATAACATGTAAGAGATAAATTAATACTTTTATTTAGAGGATGCATTAAATTGATCAAAAGTGATCAGAAAGCATATTAGAATTATTTCTGAAGGATCATGTGACACTTAAGACTGGAGTAATGATGCTGAAAATTCAACTTTGATCACAGGAATAAATTACATTTTTAAATATATTCACATAAAAAGTAGTGATTTTAAATTGTGATAATATTTCAGAATATTTGAAGTATTTTGATCAGATAAATGCAGCCTTGTGAGCATAAGAGACTTCTAACAACCTTAAACTCCAAATCAACTCTGCTGGGTCTTTTATCATCCTGACCAGACATATTCCTGCTCGTTATATGACCTCTTACTGAATAAATAAATAAATAAATAAATGTGTGTGATTCAGCTCTAGTCAAGGCGTTGGTTTATTGATCTTTATCAGCATACTGACTGAAGCCTGAGTCACTAACGATCACATGAGCACATCAGCTCTCTTCCTGATCATGTGTTTTTCACAAACATTTCTTGCGTACACACAGACAGAAAGAGCTGTGTACACACACATACACACGCATGTTTATTTACGCATTAAATGTCAATCAGGACAAAAACCAAAACAAAAATTGCTGTCCCATAGAAAAAAAGGGCAGAATAGAAAAGATAAAGAGTGTTTTAATGAGTGTTCAGCCAAAAAAGAAAAGAGAAGTGATTATTAGGATTTCTATATTTGTTCTCACTTAACCACTTAATTTTCCATCCTTAAAGCAGCACTATGTAAC
>NW_015551069.1:275225-276071 GCF_001515605.1 Sinocyclocheilus anshuiensis | reverse complement strand
AATATATGCATGCATTTTCTGTGCTGGTTTTGGGGGAAATCTCTGGAATTTTGTGGAATGGATTTAAAGAAATTTCCTCCATTTACCCTCAAGGTTTCAAACCCCCTTCAATTCTATTTTATTTTATTTTTTATTTTATTTTATTGTTTTGTTTATATCACTATACTTCATTTGACAAATACATGCATTTTCTGTGTTGTCTTTGGGAAAAATCATTGTAAAATGATTTAAACTAAACAAAATACAACCGTTTTATTGAGCAAAAATGCAAACTGCCTAAAATATTAATAGCTATGTGAAGGGTCCGGAATGTGTTCAGCTTTTGAATGCCTTTTAACTTCTTTTTTTTTTTTTTTTTTTTTAAAGAGATTTTTAAAGATTTCTTTTGAGTCCGTAAAATTGTTTTTGCACTTATATTTTATCCCAGGAAACTGCATAGATGGCAAACACTTTTTCTGTGTTCAAAATTTGCAAAATGTATATAATGAGCGAGTACATCATGAATTCATCTTCCAAACAGTGTTTGTGTCTTATTCCGAATCACTACGCAACACTTAGTACAATAAGTACTTATATTTGGACTACTGTAGCCTGGTCGGGTCGTCACCGCTGCGGATTAACACATACCTGCGTGAATCGCCATAGACATAAATAAACAGAGAAGTAGCTCCGGTTGGAATGTTCTTCCGCGGGATGTGTGCAGTTCTGTTTTTTAACCGCTAGAGCGCCAAAAGTTACATAGTGCTGCTTTAATTGAGAGTCACTGAGCTTAGTGTTTGTGTTGAATGTATATGTCATGACATTAGTATCTGATCAATTGAAAGTTTTCTTTTGTAGCAGCACGGT
>NW_015551069.1:271202-274860 GCF_001515605.1 Sinocyclocheilus anshuiensis | reverse complement strand
TGGAAGAAATTTCCTTTGTGGACCCTCTTGGTTTTATTTTATTTTATATTATACTATATAGATTATATTATATTAATTAGAATATTATTATTTGGACTTGTGCATGCATATTCGGTGCTGGTTTTGGTGCGACATTTGTGACATTGTGCAGAATGGATTTAAGCAAGGTAAAATGTGTTCAACTAAACTCAAAAGTAGTCTTACTGGTAGTGGAAATCAAGCTAATCAAAATATATAAGTGAAGGGTCAGGCATGTGTTGAGCGTTGTGAATGCTATTGTAATCGTATGGAAATGTGCCGAGCTTTCCATAGAGCTCTGCCGATACTGGATCTGTTTTCACTCAGCTCCTATGAAAATTAACCAGAACTTTAATCTAACTCACATATAGTCTGTCTTTTCTCCATAAACTACACACTCACATTACCAGAAACAGTAATGTATGTCAGACTCAGTTTAGATGTTATAATTGATATAATATCCTGATGTCTTCAGTCTGCACAATAACACACACACACACTGACACACACACACACACACACACACACACACACACACACTGCATCTATTAAATCCATTTCCCTCACATTTAGCCTTTAGTTACTTCCTGTTATTAGTGTGTCAGCAAAGAGAGATTGACAGTGTGCCTGTTCATGTGTCTCTCTCTCTCTTCAGTTTCTGAAGTCTCATTTCCTCGGGTCGGCTCTGGTTTGAGTTCCAGATGTTGAGTGGATCTGAGGGAGGAGTGTGTGCTTATGTAACACGTCTGCTGTCTGTCGCTCTGCTCTTTACTGGATTCTTCTACCAGTATGTCAAGCACCAGTTTCCCACTAAAGCAGTTGGATCTGGTAGTTCTGGTGTTTACATGTGTCCAGACTTCGTATGTTCCTGCTTCTGTTCAGGCACTTAATGTGCACTCGGGTACATTTCTTAAAACTGGAGCTAAAGTTTAATAGGCACAAGATACAGGAATCCTGTCTATCCATCAAGAAAATGATCAAATGAAGGAAAGGATGGAGCAACGAAAGCTCATTTCTTCTCTTCTTCTCAGTATTTGATAAAAATGCTAACATGAAAAAGAACTTAAAAATTTTAACACTGTCTGGTTTTAATCCTGCGTTAATAATCCGTTATCTTGTATATGTTTCACTCTGCTCGTTCTTTTAACCCTGGGTTAGGCCAGGGTTTAAAGATGATCTTAAAATTCTTACTGTAAGGAATGCTTATGCTGATATTATATATTTATAATTTCTATACATAAACATTATTGTATTTATAGGTATTTATAAATTAAGTGATACATTAAATTACAATACATTTGATTTATTTATATATATATATTTGAATTTATATTTTTTGTGCATTAAATTTATAGATATTTTGATAAAAGTTATAAATTAAATGATCATTTCAATAATTAATTATAATTTATACATATTTATAAATTATATTCTATAATTACTCGAAAGCCCAAAATGTGCATTACTATTGGCCGATGCAAATAATAAAATTGATTGATTGAATAAATACATGGCTGAATAATTTGATAAAATATTCTTATATTTATCATATTTATAAATATTTATTCATTAAGTTAGACATAAATTACACATCTGAATTCTAATTTATAAATTATATTTAATTTGTAATATTATATATATTTGTTATATATTTTATTTATAGGTATTTATACATTATACTCTGAGATGCATAAAAATGCTGAAATTAAATCAAGGCTAATTTTACTCTTTATTTACTCAAAATCCATTACTACTGACCAAATATTGGCCGATAAATCAACCTGACAAATCCATTTATTTCATGATTTATTTGAGGTACATGTTATCATCAAGGTATTAGATTCAATTGAAACAGAAACACACCTTTATATTTTCACTATATTGTGTCTGATTGTTTGTTGTTTACACGATCAGGTGTGAAATCATATGCTGAATATGTGCTGACTAACTATAAGCATCCACAAACACACCTGATTAAAACCATCTTCTCTCTAACTAATGTTGCCAAAGATTCCTCCTGGAGGTCCACAGCTCATCTCCTCCCTATGCAAACACTCACCTCTCCACCCTTATACAGAAAACACATTAATACTGTTAACAAATGCAGGACCTTCTGCATCTGCCTGTGTTCCTCCAACATTATTCTGAGACACAGTATCACTTTAACAGCATTCTGACTTATGAAAACCTCTCATTATATATTACAGGGCATTTCCGCACATCTCCGAGCGTGAGCAGAAAACTCCCCTCCAGGTCAGAGACGGGATCACAGGAGCAAGTATGGACACTGTCACCCAAACCTTTTCAAAGAGCTTCAGAAAACAAAACTGTGAGTCATTCAAACCCAACACCCTCTCCTCGGGCAACAGAAAAACACTTAGGCTTAAAGGAGGTGTAGAAATGACGCCAAAAGGGCAGGAATCAATACTATGCCAAAGAAATAAAAGACAGTATTTTGAGTCATCTGTATTGATTCTGTTTTGTTCCGGCTCAAAAGTGAAGGACGAGCATCGGTTTCATGACCCACTTTGCACAGGTGTCTTTAGTATTAATATATGTTAAATTAATGCAGCTGATCATTGGGGACTATTGTTATTTCACACATGTGAGTAAACAAGTTTAGCAAGATCTAAAACATCATAGAGATCACCTAGCAACAATCCAGAACACCCTAGCAACCACTTAGAAATGACAGCTTTCAATTACATAACAATTCACTTTCCCTATATGTCTGTTAAGATTATATATATATATATATATATATATCTATAAACATAACGTAATGCAAATTCTAAAACTGTGATGGATTTCATATGATTAGCTTCTTCCCAGTTGTGCAAACAGAACTTAATCACTTAATCTTAAAGAAAATTAGATTCTAAACTAGAACTATAACTGAAATTAAACTATTAAACATTAAAATTAAATATAAATATTAGATGAAAAAGTGTAAATAAATAAAAAACTTAAAAATTAGAAATGTTGCCTTGGCAAATAAACTTTAACTGAAATGAAATAAAACTATCTATAATTTTATCTCTATTTTAACTATCTATATATATAATATAACTACACAAAAAATACTACAAATTTAATGAATTTAATTAAAAATAATATATATAAATAAAAATGAATTCAAAATATCAAAACTATAGTCTCAATGACACAAATAAAACTGAAACTAACTGATAAAAATAAGATCACGTACTAAATGTTTTAAAATTAAAACTGCAATAAAAATGAGTAGGAAAAAAATGAAAAAGCACATAAAATTACTAAAACTTAAACTAAAAATAAAAAAATGAAAATATCATAATAAAAGCTCATTTATAATATTAATAAATACTATAAAAGTATATGTTATTGTAGTTCCACTAGTGACCTGCAAGTGGCAAGAGTCTTGTGTTACATTGTCAACGTTTCATTAACCAGGGCAGGTGACTCTGACAGAAGCAGACCAAATTATACCACAAATCATCATTAAAGCAGCACTGAAAAAGATGACATATTTTATGAAAATCTACTCTTTTAAACAACTCCAGACATCAACTTATAAGAATGTTATCAAAGTTATAACTGCTGAAAGAATGCAGCTTCACAGGATGAGGATGTGTGTGTGTGTGTGTGTGTGTGTGTGTGT